>NC_045550.1:31632976-31932976 GCF_009769535.1 Thamnophis elegans | reverse complement strand
AGATCTTTGCACCACTCATAGCTTTTGCATCGATTGTGAGGTTAGTGTCTATGTTTCACCAGGAAAGGCTAGAGCAGGTAGCACACACTGATCAAAAGTTTTTCTCTTCGGACATAAGAAGAGGCTGTTCTTGAAAATTATGCTTAACTTGTCTGTTTTATATCATCTTCCATTCAGTGGTGAGTTTCTGCCAGGTTGGCATGGATTGGGCAAACTGGTAGTGGCAGTGGAAGCAGGCTCCACCCACCTGCCTGGATGCGTCTGTGCAGGCCGGAAGCATAGCGTGCATGCACGAGCACATGCAGGCACGAATGAACCAGTAGTAAAAAAAAAAAAGGAAACCCATTACTACTCCCATTGAGATCCATGGCTTTTTTTTCAGGTTTATTTTTAAGTCATATGGTTCTCCTCCTTTGTGCAGCTCTTTATATGTCTTTATAGTTCTTCTGGGTCTTATGAAAAGAGAACAACATCAGCAAATCTGAAGTGATTTAAATAGGTGCCATTGATTTTTATTCCATCTTTTGCCCAGTTTAGTTTGTGAAATACTTCTTCAAGGCAGGCTGAGAAAAGGATAGGTGATATTGTATCACCTTGTCATAGACCTCGTTCTATGTTGATTTCTACTTTAATACCATTAAGGCAAATTGTTGCCATTGTTTTTTCTTATATTGATTGTAGTAAGTTTATGTAAGCAAAGTCTATTCCTTGACTGAGCAAGACATTAATTATTGCTTGCTGGAATACTGAGTCAAACACCTTTTGGTAGTCAATGAAAGCCATGCACAGAGGCATGGTGTACTTGTTGTGCCTTTCAATTATTTGCTAAACAACCTGAATGTGATCCATTGTGGCCATGGTGGCCTTTCAACTACAGCGGCCCTTGGATGAATCCGATTATCTGGACTCCTTTAAGTCCGGTTTCAGGCCTGGTTACAGCACGGAAACTGCTTTGGTCGCGCTGATCGATGATCTCTGGCGAGCCAGGGATAGGGGTCACTCCTCTATCCTAGTGCTCCTTGACCTTTCAGCGGCCTTTGATACCATCGACCATGGTATCCTTCTGCGGCGGTTACGGGAGGTGGGAGTGGGAGGCACCGTTCTTCAGTGGTTCTCCTCCTACTTCTCGGACAGGTCGCAGTCGGTGTTGGTTGGAGGGCAGAGGTCAACCCCTAGGCCCCTCAATTATGGGGTGCCGCAGGGTTCGGTCCTGTCCCCCTCCTATTTAACATCTACATGAAGCCGCTGGGTGAGATCATACGCCGGCACGGGATTAAATACCATCAATATGCGGACGATACACAATTGTATCTGTCCGCCCCGTGCCAACTCAGTGAAGCAGTAGAAGTGATGTGCCAGTGCCTGGAGGCTGTCAGGGTCTGGATGGGAACGAACAAGCTTGCACTCAATCCCGACAAGACTGAGTGGCTATTGATGCTCCCTCCCAAGGATGGTCCCGCTATTCCATCTCTTAGCCTGGGGGGTGAAATTATACGCCCCTCAGAGAGGGCTCGCAATTTGGGAGTCCTCCTGGATCCACAGCTGACTTTAGAACATCACTTGTCGGCTGTGACCACAGGGGCCTTTGCCCAGGTTCGCCTGGTGCACCAATTGCGACCCTATCTGGACCGGGAGGCCCTTCGGATAGTCACTCATGCCCTCGTCACCTCAAGACTGGATTACTGTAACACGCTCTACATGGGGCTGCCCTTGAAGAGTGTTCGAAGACTTCAGTTAGTCCAGAATGCAGCCGCGCAAGTGATTGTGGGTGCACCTAGGTACACCCATGTTACACCTATCCTCCACGAGCTGCACTGGCTTCCCATTGGTCTCCGAACACACTTCAAAGTGCTAGTCGTTACTTTTAAAGCCCTACATGGCATCGGACCTGGCTACCTGAGAGACCACCTCCTGCCAATTACCTCCCATAGACCAATTAGATCGCACAGACTAGGCCTTCTCCGGATTCCATCGGCCGGTCAATGTAGGCTGGCGACCCCCCGGGGGAGGGCCTTCTCTGTAGCTGCTCCGGCCCTCTGGAACGATCTCCCCATTGAGATCCGGACCCTTACTACCCTTCCGGCCTTCCGTAAAGCGACGAAGACCTCGCTGTTCCGGCAGGCCTGGGGCTGTTGAATTGTCCAGCCCCACCCTAGGTTGTGATTGTTGTTGCAATTTTAAACTGCTGTTTTATTTTTGTATCCCCCTTCCCTTTTTTATTGTAAGCCGCCCGGAGTCTTCCCAGAGTGAGCGGCATACAAAACTAATAAATAATAATAATAATAATTGTGCTATAGCCATTTCTGAACCCCGTCTGTCCTTTGGCTGTGCATCATTTAATGTTCTCAATATTCTTTTTGCTATTATCTTGATGAAAACCTTGTAGATGACCGAAAGAAGGATTATTGGGCAATAATTCTTTAAATCATCTTGAGCCCCTTTCCTGTGTATAAGAATTACTTCAACATTTTTCCACGCATTGGGTATTTTTCTTCTCGAATGCATCTTGAATATAGTTTTGCTGGTATGTGTAAACTGTGATCACCAACTTTCAGCATTTCAACAGTGACACAATCATTTCTTGAAGCTTTGCCATTTTTCATTGATTCTATGGCACTTGATTCTTCCTCCACTAAGATCTCTGGCATTTCCTCTTTTGTGGGTGTTGTTACTTTTGAGTAACAACTGGTCACATAGCAAGAAAAACTGATTGCAGGTGGACCAAGACAGTCGTATAATGGATCCCACTTGAAAAAAAGCATTCATGAAAGACACCTAAAACAAGTTGGATTGATGACATCAGCAAGTATTGTGGATCCCAAAATGTTGGGGGCAATATGTTGATTCTGTAAACCACTTAGAGAGGGCTGTAAAGCATTGTAAAACAGTATATAAGTCTAAGAAAAAATGATGATGATGACGACGACAATTAGCAAAGGAGGGAAGATGAGACACTTCCATTCATAAGTCTACAGGTATTCATGTTAAACATGGTTAACTAGTTTTAACCAACTTTTCACAATTATGCATTCACAGGGTTTGGGGATAGAATTATATAAATAAATGAAAGTGAAAAAAATGTGCCTCCCAGATGTCTCCAAGCAGGGCATGAATGCAATAGAGAAACCTCACAGTTTATCTCCATGCATGATTCTCATGACAAATATTCTACCATCCATTTCCCCCCTAATCCCACTAGAATCATGCCATTTGGTGGCCTTCATCACAAATTGTAGCAGGAGATCTGTCAGTTAAATCATATGTGGAGTAATATTTTTTTACTGTTTTTTATTCATCCTGCTGCTCATCCTTTCCCACAAAGGATTCTTGGTTCAACTTTAAGGGAAGAAAAAAAATGTCCACTTTATTCACACCATGTATCTTTATTTCTATAAACTACTAGTACATCATCTTATTTTTTTATTTTTTAAAGCCTTCAATATTTTAGCCTTTCTTTGTTAAGGAAACTGTTCCAACACCTTAATTTTTATTGCTCTTTTTTGGCACCTTATTTGGCACAAATATAGCATGCCAAAAACGTGATACCACAGATTTATATAACACCATTAAGGCTTGAACAATTTTATCACCACTCCTTTTTCTAATAATCTGTAGTGTGAAATTTATTGTTTCACAGCTGCCAAGCCCTGAGTCCTTTTACATAATGCAGTGAGTGCGTATAAAAAAAGAAAGTATTGTGCTACCTTCTAAATGCATTTAAGAAAAGGCATGCAAATACTAACCTTCAGGGATGGTTTTTACTTTCCTCTGATAAAATAAGGGTCAGGCAGTCTAATCCTGCTTGAGTTGTATCCTTTAAAGCACATTTGATGCTTAATTGACATCTCAGTTAGACCAGGCATGTAGAATCCCAAGGTTTCTGTTCACCAAAATATTCATGACGACCAGTTCCTGTCCCATAAATATGTGAAAGTAAGTCTTATTTCCAAAATTTATAATTTTATACTAATCATATTTATTGTGAAAGAGGACTGTTCTAAATAGAATAATTTTATTTATTTATTTATCTCACCTTTATTATTTTATTATTTTTGTAAGCAACTCAAGGTAGATATATAATACTTCTTCCTCCTCCTTATTTTCCCACAATGACAACATTGTGAACCTAGGACTGGACTAAAACTCACAGTCTCTGGATTTCCATGCCAGAATTTTAACCACTACACCAAACTGGCTCTTAAAGAAAGAGCCAGAATGTCTCTTTCATCTTGTGTAGAAGAAAAAAAAATCGTGTGCAATGCCTTCCTATTTTAGGATTCCGATCTTGGCAGTCTTGGCAATTCCTCCTCCCCAACCTCTTAAATATATACTTTATGAATATATACCTGCCATAACCATTACCTCTCCAATAAAGCAAAGGGCAAAATAACTATCTTAACTGAATTAATACTGATGAAACTTATTAGTTGTCTATAAAATTAGGTATCTTGTTGACAAAATTAATAAATCCCTGTCTGTATATAACAGCCATTTCTACACAAAGAAATGCACAACAATCACTACATGTTCCCATTTGGTTCCAGAAGTTAAAGCTGTATAAAAGAAAAAAGGAAAATACATCTGCAGCTCATACTGATTTCTTTTCAACAAAACTGGTTGACAAGCTCATGGAAAGAATGCTAGACCTCATTGTATCTGGCTTACTGACCAGACTAACATACTCTGTTAGTTGATTAGCACAAACAGTAGAAGCAGGCCAAAACATTTAAGTCAATTCCCTACTGCATCCTAGACAGCTTGTTTCCCACACTGCTGTTGCTTTTTTTCTAAGCCAATTTCAAAAATTCTAATCTGGATTGCAGTGAGTTGGCAATGGTGCTCTGTGTGGATTACAGCCGTTGAAAGATGTACTTGGTGATTCTGCACATTTTGCTTCGCTATTCCTGCAGGAAAGCAGGCCTCATTTTCTTTCCTGTGTTATTCCATTGCTTTCCCAAGTTGTAGACATCTTCCCACATCCCCCCTCCCCTTATAGTACCATTGTAACTCCAAAAGTATAATAATCAACACAATAGGAAACAGTTCCTTTGTAGGTTCATGGTAACTTTAAAGCAAGAAATAACCAATAGTTCAGCTTCACATAAACAGTGGAATAATGTTTCTACATTTAGAAAGAAATATCACCAGAATGGTTTCTGAGCTGGGAATAAACACATAGGCAGTTGCTTGAACCAAAGGAGCAATTCATTTCCAAGAGCATCACATACAGAGTCAGCTGTTGGAAGAGGATGCACTAAGTCTCTCCTCAGAGACTTTTATATAGGAAAACCTTCCTTTTCTTCCCCAAAAATGCACTCTTGGGAATTCCAAGAAAGTGCACTTCATTGGCATTCCAAGAGGGAGCACTGAACTGTTATTTCCACTTGTTTAGCATTGCTGATTGAAATGACAATCATTTTGAAGAACGATCTTTTCTTATTTAATCAGGGATACCTTCCAGCTAAACTCAGCCTGGAAGGAATATTCACGTGGATAGATTGGCGCTACCTGCTACATTTTAATCTTTGTGTTGAGCCCATTCTAATTGTAACTTTTAATCTTACATTGGGAAGACATGATTTTCTTCCCATACTGTGTTATGATGGAAGATGTTAAATAAAAAATAAGGAGAGGCACAGACTATTTTGCAGGACTGTGGTCAGGAGTTGGGAAAAAGGGAACTTCCTCTACTGAACTGGAGTAGAAACCAAAAAGATGTCCACTAGGATACATAAGAGTTGACTGCAACAGGGATGCCTAAGATTCAGGATAATTCACTAAGATCATCACTGCAGCAATCACAAGATTAATGGAAGCAAACATATGTGTTTGAGCTCTGAGCTTGGCAATTTGTTTACAAATGTTTCATCACCATTTGAGGAGATATTGTCAGTGTGTTTTGAATTGTGTTTGTCTGTCAGAACACAGATCTTTAAATGCCTTTTATGAGATTCAATATAGTCTGAATGTTGTTTGTTCAGATATTTTGAGTCATGGTCTGATTTCAGACTGTTTAATTGGCTGGCTGCTGTGGCTGGGCTATAATCTTTGGTTTTTAAGTATGGTCTGTATGATACTATAGGTATTTAAAGACCTGTGTTCTGATAGATGAGCACAATTCTAAACGCAATGACGATGTCTCCTTGAATGGTGATGAAACATTTGCAACCAAGTTGCCAAGCTCAGAGCTCAATCCAATAACCAAACATATCAGCCGTTTCCGCCCACAGAGTATCTAGCAGCTTGGCAGTCTAGGATAAAATGGCTGCCCAAGGAGGTACCAGGTATCAGAAAGAAGATGTGGCAGGTGCTGCAACCACTTGGAGTGTGAGGGTTGGACAATTCAGCCCTGTGTTTAAAGGAGGTTGAATCATGGTTTTCCTTGAAGTATACTTTTTCATTAAGAAAAATAAACCCGAGATATATTCTAAGAAACACATTTTTATTATAAAATAAATAACAAACAAACGTACTGGCTAATAACTACATTTTGGCAAAGTTCCTAGCCTACCTCCTCGTGGCAGGCAAAACAGAGGAAGAGAAAGAGAAAGAAGAACGCAAATGGACATGCGTAGTTGAGCTTTACAGACAAGAGTCAGTCTACCGTATGTCTCAGAATATAAGCACAGCTGGCAAAAAAAAAACATCGCGACACCCCTTCTTTTTGCCAGTTGAGTGGACATCAGGTACATCATCAAATAAGGCACATCTTCTTACGCAGATGCTCGTGTTGAGCTGCTGGAAGAGGTTTGTTGAGCATGTCAGCAATTTGATCATGTGTAGATACATATTGCAAAACAAAAAAAAAACATCGTGACATGGAGCTTGGCTGCTGCTAAATTGGGGTGAAGTGATGCAGAACACCCTTTCAACTTATGCCAGTAAAACAGCAGCTGGACCTCAGGGTTAGGGTTAGATGTCTTTGTAATGAGCTGAGAACGGGCGGGGACAATGCTCTCCAATCCTGCATTAAGGAATTAGTAAGCGGTCCATATAGATAATGAGCCACATAGAAAGTAAATTTGCCTTATAGTGAACGCTACAGAGATAGGAAGGCCACAGAGAACAAGGCTGGCACAGAGCAAGTGACATTTGTAGCTTTACCACATCTTAAAAGCAATATGCATTTAGCCGAGGGCCTATAAGTATTAGAGTACATCATTTGTTAATACTTGATAGACTATTAGCATAGTTTCATTTGTTAATAATTAATAGCCTAACTCTAACTTGATCATACAGACTATCAAAGTAAGTAAGTCTTGTCCCAGGAGTGTACATTAGACTGCTGAGCCTTATCTCTGCATTCATTCAAAAGTATCTGTGATGACAGGAGTCCTCGAAAAAGACACAATGTGGATGCAGTTTCAGAATCACATCTCCGTTTCTTTGTACATAAGTATGACAGTGATGCAGAGACAAAAAGAATTAGACTTGGGTTCTGATGCTGTGTCTGTCATTTTGCCGAATGGAGCCTACACCCAATGGACACCATTGTTCAAAATGCTAAAATGTGAATGAATTCCCACCATCCTGGCACAGAAGTATAACATTCCACTAGCAAAAAAGAGGGCAAAGTTATGGCTCTCTCTGTGACTAAGATCTGAAAAAGGGACTAAAGCTCAAAGCAATGTTAGTTTTGTTGCCTCAAATGAGCTTTCTGACAGGTAGCCAATTTAATAAAGTGATAAAACTCATTGATCAATTAAAAAGTCACAAATCTTCATCTTCTATTCCATCTTCATATACGGGATTAAGTTGCAATATTAAATATTGTCTGAAGCACACCCCTCCCCCAATGCAACAGAAAAGCCATAAAGTCTGTGAAGTGCTTTGAAAGGCTATGAAATGCTTTGAAGTTGCTGATTTGATTCACTGCTTTCATACAGTTCCCTGCTTTGATTCACAAATATGCTTGGATGGAATGATTCAGTTGATGTTTGGTTGAATTGGTTGAACTCCTTTGAAGTTTTGCACAACTCTAGTTCTTAAACACCTTTCAGCAGAATTTATTTGCTAGCCCATTAAGCACTTTGTACATCTGACTGATTCCGAGAATAGACTGAAAACTGTATTACATGATTTATGTCCCATTTATAACCAAGATTATACTCATATTTTCTCTCACCGTATAACTTGCGAGAAACAGCTTGCAGGAGATGACTTTGAGCAACCCCCTCCCCTCAAAAAAATAATCAAAGAAGGAAAGGAGTAAGTAAACATTTCCACCTGTATCTGTCCTCAGTTCTGACTGCATGCTGTATTTTTATATTTGTGAAAAAGTATCTTCATGCTGTTTGAACTCTTAGCCTAGTCTTAAGCATATTTATTTAGAAAAAATAATTCCTACCAGATTCAATGAGTTGTTGTTTATTTATGCCTAGGATTGTTGACATTTGTGTCCATTATCATGATATGTTAATCTGATTGCACGAGATGATACTCTGATACTGAATTCTGCTGTTCCAGAATGTAGACTGAATTTTTAAAGAAGAAATTTAACATTCAGGTGAAAAAAGTATACACACACACACACACACACACACACACAGACGCTGGTCTTGTTGTATTCGGGTCTTAAATGTGTGTGTGTGTGTGTGTGTGTGTGTGTGTGTGTGTGTGTGTGTATGTATGTGTATGTATGTCTATGTGTGTGTGTATATATATATATATAGTTTGTGGGTAAGATAGTAATAAGTCCCAGGGAGATGCATTAGTGAGTAGAGGAAGCTATCAGGATGCATGATGAACAAATCTATCCTACATATACATCCAATTTATATCTTGATCTTCTGGGTAAGTAGGAAGGGGAATTAAATAACTTAGATTCCACAAGGAATGAAAAAAAACTTTTGGAGAAAAAAATAAGGCAGACAAAGTATGTGGGATATGGTTTTTGGAATTTTTCTAGCCTCTTATCCAGTAGTGGTTGTGAGAAATGCATTTTCTTCAATATAAGACAGTGGTTTATGATAGTGACAGCCTATTATAAGTGTATACAAAATTCAGAATAACAGAGTTAGAAGGGACCTTGGAGATCTTCAAGGCCAGGGGTCAACAAACTGTGGCTCTGGAGTGGCATGTGACTCTTTCCTCCCTCTGCTGTGGCTCCGTCACTGATTGGAGCCACAATTTTGAGAGGAGCTTCTGGCGGGGGGGGGGGGGAGGGAAGCATAGTGCGCCAGGAGAAGACTCTATGGCAAGGGGAGGGTTTTCCATTTTTTTCCACAATTGATAAGGCTTTTGGTTATGACAGGTAGAGAAGAAAGTATGCCGCACTAGGAGGAGACTCTATGGTGGAGGAACTGAACTTCCAGTCAGCTCCAGAATTGAACAGGGGGCTTCCCGTGAGGACCTTTGTGGCTCCTGGTGTTTTCTATTCTGTGGGAAACGGGTCCAAATGGCTCTTCGAGTGTTTAAGTTTGCCGACCCCTGTTCTAGACAACTTTCTGCCCAAGCAGGAAATCCTATACAATCGCTTCTTAAAAATCTCCAATGATGGAGTACCCACATCTTCTGAAGGCAAGTCATTCACTGATTAATTGTTCTCACTGTAAGGAAATTTCTCCTTAGTTTTAGGTTGGATCTCTCTTTGATAAGTTTCCATCAGTTATTTCTTGTGTTGTTCTCAGGTGCTTTGGAAAATAGATTGACTGAGTCCCTCTTCTTTGTGATAGTGTCACAAATATGCAAAGACTATCATGACACCCTTAGTCCTTCTTTTTGTTAGACTAGACATACCCATTTTCATCATACATTTTAACCTCCAGAGTGGTATTCAGCCAGTTCTGACAGTTTCTGGAGAACTGGTAGCGGAAATTTTGAGTACTTCAGAGAACCAGCAAATACCATCTCTGGGTGGTCCAGCCCCCATCTATTTGCTGCCTCCCAAGTCCCAGATGATCAGATGGGTCTTCTTTTGTTGCCCTGCACAGGAGAACGGAATTGGAAAGGACATTGTTGCGGTGGTGGGGAATGGGGATTTTGCAGTATCCTTCCCCTGGAGTGGGGTGAA
Organism: Thamnophis elegans; assembly: GCF_009769535.1. NCBI lineage: Eukaryota > Metazoa > Chordata > Lepidosauria > Squamata > Natricidae > Thamnophis > Thamnophis elegans. The sequence continues at coordinate 31,922,964 of NC_045550.1, read as the reverse complement.
ATTGGAGATTTTGCAGTACACTTCCCCCAGGAGTGGGAAGGGAATGCAGTATTCTTCCCCTGCCATACCCATCAAGCCTCACCCACAAAAGCTACACCACACACCCCAAACCACACCCACAGAATCGGTAGTAAAAAAATTTGAGTCCCACTACTGCTCCAGACCCTAATCATTTTTTGTTGCTCATCTCTCTGCTCTTTCTAGAGTCTCAATAACTTTTTTGTATTGTGATGACCAGAACTGAATGAAATATATTGCATCCTTCTGGGGTATTTGGGGTTGGTTTTTTTTTTTGCACAATGTGCATTTTATCTCAAAGGGCTATTCAGATTGTCTGCATATGGGTTGTTTGATAGAAAAACTTATGCAGCACAGGACAGCAATACAGTCTTTTCCATGACTCAGCAACCTGGAGGGAAGTGAGAGTAGAGTGGAACTGTCCCAAAATTCCAAGCCACTCCCAATTTGCATTTTCCAAATGGATGAATCAGAGGACTCCCCCCCCCCCCAAATATTTTGTTATAAAGTTCATAGCCAGACCTGGCTCATTTTCTAATTCAATCTTTCTTTGGTCAGTTTCCCCTCCTACACCAAATGCAGTCCTGTTCTGTGGTCTTGTTTTCAGAAGGCTGTTCTAATGAAGTCCTTTCTTTCCAATATTCTGTTGGGTTGAAAGGAATAAAAAGATGAAATTATCAGTTATTTTCAAACAAGTTCCCTTGATTTCTAAAGATGTAATCATGTCTTCTTGAATGGCAGTAGCACAGAATAAAGAGACTGTGTGGTGATTTGCTTAACCTGGGTTCAATTTTTTTTTCTCATTGAACTCTTCAGATGTTAAGTTATGGTATATTTATAACTCTTGGTTCAGACAGAGTCATTTTTTTCTGGTTTGTAGGACAAAAATCAGGAATTAAACACATTTTTAAAAATCTATTCTTGCAGTACATAAGATCTGAATTTGTATACTCATTTGGCTAAGGCTAAGTATTCTTTTTTCAACCAGTGATTTGTAATGTAACCTTACTATTTAGACATTTGATCCCTTCCAGTCAGGGTTCAGACCTAGTCATAGAATATAAATTACATTTATTGCTTTGGTGGCTATTGGGACCTTAATGGAGAAAGGGCACTCTTTTTGTTCCTGCTAGATCTATTAACATGCTTGATACTATTCATCATGGTATCCTACTGGAATGACTGCAAAGCTTAGCAGCAACTCTCGCTTTAATTAATATCAGAGTAGTATTGTACTTGTGCAAGGTCTGGCACAATTATTCTGTTTTTGAAGCATGCAGTGCCCTATTCATGGTAGAAGGTCACAGAGTTTTCATCATGTATAGCTAATCTAGGATATCATCCAAATTAATTTGATTTTCATAGGTTTAAGTAATCACAATAATCAGTTTTAGGTGGGAGTTGTTTATATCTTGCATTGAGAGGATACTGATTAAATACGCAGATAACATACGGCAAAACTGCGAATGTGACTCTCCTGATGTTGTTTCATAGCTCTTCTTTGTCCCTCCATCTACTTATCTATCTTTTGGACCACTTTCAAGCTCTGCCTAAAGCCAGGAACACAGTAAAAGATGTCCAGATTATTACTAAGAAAAGAGTTGCATCATCAGTCTTGAATATCTTTGCGCCCATAAGACATCTTAAACCACTCTGAATTCCATTATCTCTTATCTACTGTTGATTTGCCTTGACTGTTAGTAGTTAAGATTCCTGTAGAGAGCTTAAGCTTTTAATAAGTGTATACATTCATTTGAACTGCCTGATTTCTGATTTCCTGTGCTTGACAAACATATGCATCAACACAGGATCGGGACAGATGCTATTCACTTCTAAACTTTGATTCCTTATTGAACAGATGATAGAGAATGGATGGAGAAGAAGAAGCTTAGGTTCTATCCCAACTAGGAGGAATGGCTGCATGTTCAGGAGCCATCGACTTTCAGGGAGAGACCATTCTTAATTCTGGATGGTGTCATACTGCTATATAAAAGGGGCTCTTAACTTGGGGGAAGGGCTATTTCATCTTTCATCTAGATTGCTGCAATACAATATAAAGGTGATACAAGCTTTGCTATTACAGGAGGCATTAGATATTTGGTTGTCATAAAACTGTTCCCTCCAATATATATTTTTATATATTAAATAAAGCTACTGTGTTTATGTTTACTTATGTTGATATGTTTGATTTTTCTTAAAAATATACATTTATGTTTTTAACCTGATTTACCGTGTTAGGATGTATGCCACGCAGAGTTAGAATAGCTATAAAACCATAGATAAATAAAATTATTATTTGAAGATTTATTATTGCTGCTGTTATTACAGGAAAAGACTGTCAAGATCTAGGAAGAAGTGTATAATATTATAGCCATTTTGCAGTGATTGACAATCCAATCCAATCCCAAAACATTTCTACAAGGCAGCCATCTCAAATAAAATTGTCTTGTTAAATTGGCAAGTCACCAATTAAATGTGCTGGGAAAGGAAGCTTTTTCCACTTCTGTTTAAAGACACTGTCTAAATTAACTGCAGCTCTCCTGCTATGCTTCAATTGTAACTTAAAGACTTCTTGAGAATAGAAGAGTATAATGTGAGCTTGGAAGAGTCTGTTAGTGGAGGCTTTAACTTTCATTTTCTGACTGACACTTTGCTCTGTATAGCGGCAAGAAGAATATCCAGAAAGCTTGCTTTATTTGCTAAACATTTATTACCTATAACATATTTCCTGGTATATGTCTTTAATTTCATGGGTATTTGTCTCCAATCTGACTTTCTGATTATGATCAAGAAAATTCCTGTGCATCTCAGAACTTGAGCATATACCAATAGAGAGTACAACAGTCAAATGTTTAAAGTCTGTAAATGAAAAATATACAACATGTACCCTAGTAAAACAAGCTGTGTAGGAACCTCATGGATGACTTTCTTTAAAGTAATAGTTTTCACAAAGGTTGATGGAATATAAAAATGCATGCCATAGTAATCTAAATTGATATGGCTAGAAAATCAAGGGCTTGTGAGGTCCCATGTCTTTCCAGAAAGCAAGCAGAATTTGGATCAAGCACCATTTAGATCAGTGGTGGGTTTCAAAATTTTTTAGAACCGCTTCTGTAGGCCTGCTTTGTGGGAGTGGCTTGTCAATCATGTGACTGGATGGGAGTGGCTTGCCAGCCATGTGACTGAGTGGGCATGGCCAACTTGTAAAATGTGGTGGAACTCACTTAACAAGACTCTTGCTTAGCAACCAAAATGTTGGCTCAGAAACTCTGGCATTTGAAGCATGCAAGTCTTAAAGCTGTCAAGTTACAAGACCCTTGTACCCCTAACTCTTTAGAAAACCCCCCCAGGGGTGTTCAAACTTGAAAGCTTTAAGACTTGTGGACTTCAACTCTGATAATTCCTCCTCTTGCTCTTCATCTTGATGATGTGCGGACAGGCGGGGGGATGGAGCTGGAACCAATTATGGGAGGAAGACATCTTAGCCATTAAGCCACAGGCTCTGATGGAAGCAGTTAGCTTCCTCCCATAATTGGGGCTTACCAGGGGTTGTAAAAATCTAATAGATACCTTTCACCCTGGCTTCGCTGATAACGGATAAGAGCCTGTGGCCTAATGGCTAAGATCTCTGCCTAGTATGTAATATAGCCCAGGTTCAAATCCCAGTAAGGGTATGGCTAGCTGATGAGAGCTAAATAGCTTGAAATAGATCTATACTAGTCTCCCTTTATTTATTTATCAGCACAAATAAAAAACACAAATATAACAAAGGCAACAGTAAAAATATTGGGTTTCTGTCGTGATGGACTCTTGTGACGAGCCGATTGACAGATGATGGAAGCAGTTAGCTTCCTCCCATAATTGGGGCTTACCAGGGGTTGTAAAAATCTAATAGATACCTTTCACCCTGGCTTCGCTGATAACGGATAAGAGCTTGTGGCCTAATGGCTAAGATGTCTGCCTAGTATGTAATATATATATAATAGGTATATAGCAAAGCTTAAAACAATGTCTCTATCTTGTATCCCACATAACATTCTCTTTATAACAATATAGATTATTTGGTGAACATAACAAAACTAGATGCACTATATTGCCAAAAGTATTCGCTCACCTGCCTTTACTCGCATATGAACTTACTGTAAGCGACATCCCATTCCTAATCCATAGGGTTCAATATGACGTCGGTCCACCCTTTGCAGGTATAACAGCTTCAACTTTTCTTGGAAGGCTGTCCACAAGGTTTAGGAGTGTGTTTATGGGAATTTTTGACCATTCTTCCAGAAGCGCATTTGTGAGGTCACACACTGATGTTGGGCGAGTTTACGCGGCCTACCACTTCGTGGCTGTCATTCTCAAACACTTCCACGTTCTTATAATACAGCTCATAGTTGACTGTGGAATATTTAGGAGCGAGGAAATTTCACGACTGGATTTGTTTCACAGGTGGCATCCTATCACAGTTCCACACTGGAATTCACTGAGCTCCTGAGAGTGACCCATTCTTTCACAAATGTTTGTAAAAACAGTCTGCATGCCTAGGTACTTGATTTTATACAGCTTTGGCCATGGAAGTGATTGGAACACCTGATTCTGATTATTTGGATGGCTGAGCGAATACTTTTGGCAATATAGTGTAAGTCACCCTCCTGAAGAGGTCAATCCTTGGTTCAGGCAATACTGGACTATCTCCAATTTTCAATGACTTATATGGAAGGATACATCTTTTAGTTCTGCTTAATATTTCAGTGACATTTAATACTGTTGAATGTTATATACATATGAGGGTTGCAGTTTGGAGCTATTGTTCTTCAGTTATTTTGCTTCTTCCTGAGTAGATAAAGAGTGAACCAATCAGTATTAATGGGGTTGGAAACACCAGACCTTTGGCTCTGTCATTATGAACCTCAGTTTTCCCATCATCTTTTTCAATACCTACATAAACTTACTATGAAAGATTTTTTTAAAATTCAGAGTGAAGTATAACCACCTTCACTGAACAGGAAATGCAATGGAAATTATGATCCAGGCCTTGGAATCTATGAATGGGACTGGATGGGATGGAACAGGTTGAGAATAAGAGAGATGTCCTCTATTTAGAACAGGGCTGTCAAACTCCCAGCCCATAGGCTGGATGCGTCACACGCTGGCCACGCCCATGCCTGGTTTAGTGAAGGGGGAAAAGTCCCAATACGTCACATGATGCTGCCATGAAGATGTGAGTTTGACACCCCTGATTTAGAAGCTCCCAGAACTGCAATGCCTTTGACTCTAGATGGCTTAGTCATGTCGCACTGAAGGAACAGCTGTGAAACTTTGGGATCTTCCTGAACTTATGACTTTTGCAATCCTTTGTCCAATGTACCTCAAAAGGTTCTGACATGAATCATCAATACTCTTACTATCTTGTAAATGGATTACTCTAATCTGCTTTATATGGGGTGCCTTTATAAAAGGCAGCTGCTGACAGGCTGAGTAAGCAGCAGCAAAGTAACATTTATGTTGTGGGAGATGCATTGATTGCCAATTGCACTTCAAGCTTCTACTTATTACCTATAAAGTGCTTTAATCTGGGTCCTTGTTAGCTTGGGGAATAAAAGGGTAAAATTCACCTGCCCAGCACATGCTTGCTGAGGATACACTGAGAATACTCCCATCAAGACATTAAAGGAATGATTCATGGAAAAAAAATCTTTCTCCTTAGTTTTCCCTTGTGCCAGTTCCTGAAGTAAGGATGCTCTCTAACCTTGGAAGGTGGTGAAAACTGCAGGCATTTTCAAATTTGATAAAAATGATCCTTTTCTAACCAATCTTTGGGGTAGACAATGTCACCCAATTGGATTTCTAATTGGAGGAAATTGTCTAGAATGCTGTTCTGCCTAGGCTTCCTGATACAGTAAAATGTACATGATTAAGTACGATTAAGTCCAAAAACCCTCTTTTTATTTCAAAGGCTGTGAATTGTATTCATTCACAGCCGGTAATGAATTCTACAGCAGGCTGCCAAAGTCCTTTAGGATAAGGCTGATAAGCACCCACCTTTATCTTCTTTGAAATGCTTAATTGGCAATTAGCTTGGCAAGACCACATGGAGCAAAGAGTCCAAAGGTATTTTCTGAAGGTAAATTGACCAGCATGAACCAAGTTGCTTCCTGCAAAGGCTCATGTGCCTTTGCTCCTCTAATGTCATATGGGAGGGACCAATCACCTCCAAGCCTTACTCCAGAGTTTTTCCTTCTGTTTTAATTGTTCTTGCCTTCTGGCAATGTGTGCATGCATGCACTGGGAACAGGGGGAGCCTATCCCTCTGCCTTGCTGTTGTCTGACTCTGGAGGCTCTGGAGGCATATAACTCCCAGATGGCCCTGGCCCCCTCTCTGCCTCTGATCTAGAGCCCTTGTCCAGGACTTCCCCAGACTCCAGGACAGGCCCATGTTCCTTCCCAACCTCCTCGCTGCCTGACTCTTCTGCGAGCTCTGCAGGCCACTGCCAGACCACAACAAATGCATGGAGTTACATAGTGTACAATTTACTCATTTTGTTATTTTTATGATTTTATGGATAGGGCCATATATTAGAATTAGTAGAGCAGGTGGCATACAAATGTAGCATGAAATGAGTAAATAAAATTAACTGGTGGAAATATTTATTAATGAAAATGGGGAGACATTCCTTATGTAAATATTAATGCATGCACGCATGATTTCAATTTATGCTTTTGTTGTGTGATTCATACCGAGCATGTTTTTATATTCTCCCTTTTCAGAAATGTACACAATGATACCTGCACCCAAATAAAGTAGCAACTTCACCAACCCTCCTCCAAGGTGTGAGCAAACAAAACATGTGATTAACTTATAACTTTATATAACATGCAGAAAGTGCAACAGGCGCACATTATGGATACCAAAGAAACATGGCATGGAGAGTAATTCAGTATGCATGCAGCAAGACATTTTCCACTTCCCAGGTGGCATTTTTAAAATCATGTGAGATGGGAGGATCAGTGCAGACAGTTCTTCTCAGCCAAGTCATTAGGACCATCTGCTCTCACTTTCACTGAGCCAAGAGCTTCTATAAAGAGAAGGCATGCCACACAGGATAGTTGGCCTCTTTTGCAGTAATAGGATCTCTGGAACCTTGAGAATGGAGCTGACTCTGTATTTCCTACCGCGGAGTTTTGTACATTTTAACTTCAGTTCTTAATCAAAGCATAGGGTAAAAAGCAACACAGTTGGCAGCCTTAACCAAGGTAGCTGAAGAAAGGGCAAGATCCTTCAATCTCTATGTGAGATCACCACCAACATTGATTCCACAAAGGAACAACTTCATATAGGTTTGTGTGAGGATCATTTATAAGCTGCTAAAATTTATGATAGTGTCACCCATGTTATAGCAACTGCAAATGTTACTCAACTCTTGATGTACAGTAATATTTTGCAGGGATAGTTTCACATTTGCAGAAAGACTGGGAAAAGGTTTTTTTTAAAGGAAACTCATATGTAACATGTTAACATTTAACAAACAAAGATATATTTAACAAGTATGCAAAGACTTCATCTGTGTCTGATGATAGGAACAAAGTTGTCATTAACTGTACAAACTGTACAAAAGGAAAGTTAGTAAGTGCAAATGCAGAAAACACAACACAACAAAACCTCTCGTGGTATTAGTTCGTTCAGTGCATCCAGGAAAGTGGATGTGAGGTTGTAAGAGGTGACAGTGAACAACATTTGAGAATTATGGTCAGATTTTATAGCACTCAGATGAGGTTGCAGACCAGAATTTTGTTCTTCAACATATCACTGAGTGTACTCATGTTAGAAAGTTTATTCCATGCTTGTTGATTTAGATAAACTCAAGTGAACAAAACTAAAAGTATGGAATGCTAGGCATTAATATATGAAATCTGGTTGTTGAATGTGATGGGTACAATATATCATTGAATTAAAACATGCATGTAACTAAATGGAATGCTTCCTGAATAGTTTGATGTTGAGCAAGGAGTAAATCAAAGAATTATGCTGTCCCATTGTTTACTGAATGTATAAGGAATGCTTGTGATGATGCTAGATGTATGTTATCTGGGAATGTGAATATTTTTGTATGGGGATGTTATCATATGATTGATTGACAACCTGAATAGTTTGTTGATTAGATAGTATAAGTTTAATCTTTATTGTCATTGTACTTAAATACAACGAAATTGGTTGTGAAATTAGTGTGATACAATGAGAAGTATGGACATCAAAATTAGTATGTCAAAGTTAATTGCAGTTGACAGGGAAATGGATTGTAAATGCATGTTAAAAGAAATTGTAAAAATATTAGAAAAGGAGATGAACATGAGTACTAAAGATGAAAAAAGGATATATAAATTTTATGGTAAGTAAATACTGTGCAAATGATAATAGATATTGAGCATTTGATTGCAAGAAATGAACATTTGTTAAAAGAAGCAAACATGGGTGTGCCTAATGTGATGCTTCTGCCCACTTAATTATAAGAGGAGAAACATAAAATTGAATGGAAGGGTGAATGGGATACTGTCAGGGGTGAAATGCTACTGGTTCGGACAGGTTCACCTGAACCAGTAGTAAAAAATGCTACCGGTTCGCCTGAACCGGTAGTAAAACAAATGCTACTGGTTCAGGCGAACTGGTAATTCTGATGATCAGCTGTGTGACAATCAGCTGTGTCACGCGATTTATATTAGCTAGAAAGCAGGAAATCCGGCTTCCTAGCAAATCTAAATCACATGACACAGCTGTTCCCTCCTCTCTGTTCTACTTACATTAATCTTCCTTTTTCAGTGCTGCACGGTAGCACCTGCCATGCGCATGCACATGAAGCGAACCAGTAGCAGAGTTCAGAGTATTTCACCCCTGGATACTGTGTCATACAGTAAAAAAATGTAGAAAGCTTGAATAGTTGAGGAATAAACTGAATGCAAAAGTGAGTAATCAGTACAAAACAAGTGTTTCAAATTGTTTCGGTTATAAAGAAAGAACGAGGGTGCATTTATAGATGGAATGAAGAAATTTAAAGGAAGGGGAAGAATGAGAAAGTTGTAACTGGATAGAATTGATAAAAAATCTTCAGGAAAAGAGAGGTGAGAACTTTAAAGTACAAAAGCCTATGAAATGGTGAGTGGATATATTGGAAGCAAGGATGGTTTTCAAAGAGAGAAAGATGTTTTGGAATGGTACTGGGGAAAAATAGATTTAGCTATATTTCCCTTGCTTTTCCTTCTTATCCCTTTAATGTTTGTTGCTTACTTGTTGCTTTCCCCTGCTCTGCAGAGTTGCTGACTCTGAAAGGAAATTGCATAATGGGAATGAAGATATGCCGAATGTCAAGACAATTTATTTATAGGTGAAATGCCATCATTAAAATAGACAGGATATGCATGTGGAGATGCTGGCAGCCTATACACTCTTCCAGGATAGGGGAATGCAATATGACTCCCCAAATCCATTGATTTTTTTTTTATCAGTGAAGCATACCACAGGTGACTTTGCATTGAAAAGGGATGCCACTCATACAATCCTGGTGTTTAATATTCCCTGTGTTCCCCTGCCCCCAGGGGAACTCCTGGAAACAGAATGACACACATTGGAGAGCTGCCATAGTTGTAAGGGGATATCACTACATGTATCTATTTAAATAAATAGGAAGGTTTTCTGCAAAGTTTTTTTAAACAAAACAAAGGCATGAGTCCAATAACAAAGCAAACAGGTAATTTTCTTGGATCAAGTGACCAAACTAAGAAAGATGAGTCAACCTTGAGCCTTATCAGGATTGAACTTCAGGCTGAGGGCAGAGTTGCCTGCAATATTACATTCTAACAACCAGGTCACCCAAAAGTTGGTTAAAAGCTGAAAATTGCTGAAACCACACATTAATCTTTGGGTGCCACATCAGAAAAAGATTTCTTCCTGATCCTATCAAATGACATTCCTTCATGGATAAGACCTACGCCCCTTTTGCCAGACCTAATGGGACAGGTAGATGTTTATTGTGCTTGGAGTGCAATTGGCTTTTAAAAAACCCTGCCTTACTTTTGTCAGCTATCTTAAGACAGTTTCTTTTCTCCCTTTATCTTAATGGAATGTGTTTTCAATGAAAAACAAGTGGGAAGATATATGGAATTATTATGAAAATCTACAGAACCATGAAAATAAACAACTTATATTCAGAGAATAGTAGATATATCTGATTGGGTGATTTCTTTCTCTAGCTTTTTCGATACCCATATGCGAATACTTTCTCTTATTGTTGTTTAGGTAATTATTGTTAATTCAACACCCCAATGTTCTGTTTTGAAGCAGATTGCCATGAATTCAGAGAGTCGTCAGCCCAGCAACACCTAAAACCATTCCATGTTCTCTACAACAAGACCTGGTAGCTAGCCATGTCTGCTTGCCACTTCAGAGGGCTGGGACTACCATGCATATAATGAGCCCACCAGAGTCTCATCCTCACCTTATTCCCAGCTGTTAAAATATCCACAATAATCTGATTTTTCCTCAACATATCTAGAGTAAAAGCATCCTGCAGTTTTCATTTGTGCTTCTTCATTACATTTCCACTGCATTTTTATACAAAGTCTTACTTTCTCCCTTGCAAGGCTATGAAACCCTATATGATTTATCATATTTTATTTCATTTCCTTTAAAAGTTTGTTCTTCGCTGCATGAAGGATCAAGTACTTCAGTGTATTCTCTTATGAACCACAAGCAGTTTTTAACAAGCTCATGCTTACTAAAATTCCATTCCTCTTATGCAATAAATAATGGCAAAGCAATGAGCCTTCTCAAGCAAATAAATAATTGCAGGAACACAGATTTTAGGGCATTGCCACAAATGTTGTATGGCAAGTTGATGTACTAAAGTTGGATTTATTTTTGGAAAAAGTTTTATTGTTTTAATTAAACAAAAACACAAAAAAGAATCATTTTTCGTTACATCTTGTAGAAAGCGTGTCGATTGGTTACAAATACATTTCGTGCGTTTCTTCCACAATCCTTACATATACTTCATTCAAATTGAATTGTACATTTTAAATTAAAAAAAGAAAATGTATGTTTTTTTTTTGTCTTTTGAAAGCTCCATAGATAGGATTTATATGTTTGTTGATTGCAGCTTGGTTGGAGTTGTTGTGCTACTAAGAATTGAAAAATTCTATGCTGCCAGAAATGGGGGAATGTCTATTAAGTATTTTCGTACCTTAAATGACCTCTTGTTTTTGGCTGTATACTCTTCCCAAGAGAATTACCTTTTGCTCCTTTTTCAGAAACAGCATTTGAAAAACCTTTTCATTACAAACAGAGTCCACAGTGACTGGAATTGACCTCATGGCTCTTGACTTTATCATACAGTTTCTTCCAGTTTTTATTCCATCCCTATGGCAGAAATTAAACAGAGATTGATTTTTGGTAATTTCTAAAAACAGACAGCATGACAAATAAAACAGACAACATGCCTTAGGGCTCAAAATGAGCCAGTCCCTTTCACACTATTGCAATTAAGCAGAGTCTTGGGGGGGGGGGAAACAGATGTAGAAATTGAATGTTTGGAGAAAAATTTACAGGGTTGAGTTGAGTTGATGTGCCCCAAAATAATTGGGTCAACAGACATCAGATATTTTAAAGAAACAGATTCAAAATCCAAAGTGTTTTCTCCACTTGAATTTCTGTTCCTTCCATCTTGCACCACCTTACCTGATTCATGTTCACAATTTTTGCAACATTCTCATTGCTAATTTCCTTTGAGATGTTGTCACCAACTCTTATCCACTGCACCATCACCATCTGCTTGTCTCACTTTCTTTATTAAACATATTCATCCACAGTCTGTTTTGCCTTTTCAGAAAAAAACCCTTTTATTTCTCTCCTTTTCTGTGCCCAAGAGAGATACGTTTGCTTTATTTTCTTTTCCATAATAGTGGAGTCTGGATTATGAAGAGGGCTACCTACATTCTTTTGCATATAAGCAGTCACATGACATTCAATTGTGTAACTGACATAATTAAATCCAAACTTGGGGACAATGTCAACTGAGGTACCCATAGAAAGGGCACCATAGCAAAAACAACATCTCTCTTGTAATGGAGCTTAGCTGTTCATACTCATTTGCAATCCCTTTTGCTTCTTTCATGGAATATCTCCTTTTCCAAAAAAGTTGATCATGTAGCTCTGCTAACTTTGTCTCCCTCAAGGTCACCCCAACTTCAGATCCCTCTGGAACCTTCCAAGTCCCTTTTGGTTTTCTCAGCCCCCATTTTCCTTGTTTCTGTGGGTTCAGAAACTGAGATGCGGCCAAGGCCAGTCCTATCTTTGCTATGAGCCCAGGTTGAATTACAGCTCAGACCCAGCAAGTAAAATAAAGTGTGAAGATGTTTAATGAGGATTCTTGCTAAGTAAGGGAGTAACTGTCTTAATTAAAGATAACTAGCTACAACCTGATTTAAGAGGCAGTCCTGACCCATGTTTCTCTTTTGGAAATAATTGTCTGATTTCCTGATCTGTTGTTCCTGTGTATTCTGCTTGTATCAAAAACTCCAATCTTTGGACTGGTTGACAAATCAGGCTTGGCTCACTGAACTTTGGACTGGATTTTGACTTCTCTTTTGAAGTCTTCAGCTGCAGAAGGCAATTCCTCCTCCTCATCGCTAACCAGTTGCAGCTGTGTGCTTTCCCACCAGAAGCCTCAGGACTGTCTTGCTACAGCTGCATTTCAGCCAAACTGCTCTCAGCCAGCTGCTCAGAGCCATTGACCAACTCCCATCCTGATGTGCCTGGGACTGGTTCATCCTCCTCTGAACTGAAATCTGGAGAGGTATCTGGGGATGCATCTGGGGGAGTCGTCACCAAGTCAAAAATTGGAGATTGGGTAAGGAACATCAACAATCTTGACCATGCTGATGACACAATTCTCATCTCAGAAACCAAAGAAGGCCTGAAACACCTGATCAAAAGGATTAAAGAAGAAAGTGAGACATTTGGTCTCTTCCAGAATGTCAAAAAGACCAAGCTCATGATCACTGTGAGGAATAGAAAAGTTGTAATAACAATTGATAAGATAAAATGTGAGCAAAAATCCACTCACCTAGGACTGCAAATTGACCAAAGCAGTGAATGCAGTTGAGAAATCAAATTGCACTGGGTCACACAGCAATAATTAGCATGAATCAAATATGGTAAAGCAAAAAGACATCAGCCTGGCATCTAAATATAGATTAGTTGGTACTATCGTGCCTCCCATAGTTACCTACAGTTATGAAAGCTGGACCATAAAAAAAACTAGACAGAAGGAAAATTGACTTGTTCAAGCTGTGGTGTTAGAGAAGGCTCCTGCGCATTTCTTGGACAGCAAAGGTGGCAAACAAGCATTGAAGCATATAAAACCAGACATATCACTGGAAGGCAAAATCACAAAATTCTGCCAATACTTGTTTTGGACATATCATGTGATCAAACTCACTGGAAAAGGCAGTTGTGCTCAGAATGGCCAGCAGCAATAAAAGGAAACAAGGCTGCCAAAAAACACAGTGGCTAGACATCATTGAAATTGACATCGGTATAAACAACTGAAAAAAGCAGTACAACATCAGACAATGATGCTGTACAGTTTCTTTCTGGTCCATAGAATTTCTGAGAATTGGACACCATTGAAAGCGTAATATCACCATCACTCAACTAGGCTTGCTAATACTACTACAGTAGTATTGGCTAACCTTTTTCTAAAGGTGTGCCAAAATTGAGTGCACGCACGCGCGCGCAGGGGGGGGGATTTTTGCCCTGCCCAGACTCCGGAGGCTTTCCTGAAGCCTGGGGAGGGTGAAAAATGGCTCAACAGTCCAATCGGATGTTTGGGAATGAAGTTTGGGAATGAACGTCCGGTTGGCTTGTTGGGCCTGTTTTTCACCCTCTCCAGGCTCCGGAGGCTTTCCTGAAAACTGGGGAAAGCGAAAATGGCCTCCCTTGGCTCTCCAGAAGACCAAAAATTAGCTGGCCATTATGTGCATGGGTGCCGGAGCTGAGGGCTGCCGTGTTGGTAAATATGGCTCCGTGTGCCACCTATAGCATGCATGCCATAAATTCACCATCACGGACCTACTACCTAAATAGCCCATGAGCTAATATAAGAGCAGTTCCTTTTCCATTCAGGATATGTGTAGTCCAGAGAAATTTGATGGATTGCATGATCAATTTCCAGCTTTCTTTGCACAATTCACACTCTTCATAGATCTTCGTCTTGAAAACTTTCAAAATTACAATATGTGTGTCGCATGGATGATCAACGTATTGACTAGAACTGATGATAAAAGGGCTACACCTTTTTTGCTATGGTAGAGAACTCTGATAGATGACTTGATGGATTTAGCTAGCAATTAGAGTGTATGTATACCAGAGGTCAGTTGCTCCCGGTACGGCTGGATTGGGCGAACCGGTAGTAGTGGTGGTGGGAAGCTCTGCCCACCCATCTGGATGCTTCTGCACTTGCACAGAAGCATTGAGTGCACGAGTGAATCGGTAGTAAAAAAAAATGGAAACCTACCACTGATGTATACCTATCCCATGAAACCCCAGACTGCCAGTAGGTGTATTTATGAAGTGAACAAAGGGCAAGGCTTGGTGGCTGAATACATCAATACCATTAGATTATTAGCCCATGACTTGGACTGGAACAATACAGGTTTGCCTAATCAATTTTAAGAGGATCGGATGAAGCTCCTTGATGAGTTGAATTGAACTGAATGGGCAGGAATCTTTAAGGCATGATGCAGCTCCACCTATATATAAATGGACATCTACACAATGAAGGGCCAGAACATGAGTATCTAAAAGATAAGACTGCCTATACTCACCATGCTATCATTTCCTGCAGTGGTGGAATTTATGTAAGCAGGTAGGACCCATTAAAAAAAAAAGACATAACAATCCAGAGTGTAGCTTTGATTAACTGTGAGGGGCTGGGCTGCACATGCTGTTAAGGCATTGTGCCCCACCATGTTGAGAAGTGTTTCTAGACTGGGGCAATTTATCAGCAAAGTCAGAAACCTCATGTAACTCCCACCAATTATCTAGTGGTGACTGTAGAGTTTCAAGTGGCAGGAAAAAGATCTCTACTTACTCTAGCTTTGGTAGATTCCAAAGCTACAACTAATTTATGGGTCTTTAGTTCACAGCAGACCATGGCATTCCAAAGCACACCACCCAACCACTCCTAGTAATTGAGATGATCACAATCGTCCTCTGCTGTCAATCCCAGTGGTCTGGGACACATCACCATTGATCACGTGATTGGGAATTCACCAGGAAAAGCTTGACTATCTATGTGTGTTTGGGTTTGAAACCTGAAATGTAACATGCATAAATCCAAAGGATCATGAGTAAAGTTGGCTGATATGAAGGGCTCTCAGTCTGAAACCTAACTGTAGGGGTCCACATATTCCAGTTTATCTAGAATGCTTTGGAGCTGCAGGCCAACCATATTCCCCAAAGGAGAACGTTGGAGTCTGGATGTAAATGGGTAGATCTGATTATTTACTGAGGAGGACTGCTTCTTCTTTTTTTAAACAGAGATGATGGACTATAAGTCTGGGGGATTCCTCTACTAATCCAGAAAGAGCATTGAGCAGCATCAGTAAGGAAAGTTGTCAGTAGCATCACTCCAAGCTCATTGCTAAGGTCCAGCTGTATAAGTAGAGTCACATGCTGAGCTATCTTTAAGGCAGTGCCCTGATAACCTTCTGAATCATCCAGAAAACAATATAGCAATAGCAATAGCAATAGCAGTTAGACTTATATACCGCTTCATAGGGCTTTCAGCCCTCTCTAAGCGGTTTACAGAGTCATCATATTGCCTCCGACAACAATCCGGGTCCTCATTTTACCCACCTCGGAAGGATGGAAGGCTGAGTCAACCCTGAGCCGGTGAGATTTGAACAGCCGAATTGCAGAACTGCAGTCAGCTGAAGTAGCCTGCAGTGCTGCATTTAACCACTGCGCCACCTTGGCTCAATATAGTCCCCATCCCTCCCCCAGCAAATTATATCTGAGATCCTAGAGTACGTCTTTAGTGGAATCTAGTTCTAAACACAAGGCAAAAACATACACACGAATGAAAGCAATAGATATGAACATTAAACATAAAGTAGAAAACAAAAGGCCACAATCAGCCTGTTCAGCCTGGAGTAAAATAGTTTAGCTATGGAAAACAGCCCTATGGCTAAAAGCAAATTTTGTTCCAGTTTTTCATTAGGCTAACTCGACTTAAAGAGATGAGGAAAATGGGGTGGGCGTTAGAACTTAGAATTAGAATACTGTATGCAGATCAAAAGGGTGCTTTGCAGCCCCCTAGTGGTCAAGTAAAATCAGTAAGATGAATTTTGCTTTGTTATAAGGACCGTTTTCACTAATGTTGATCTAATGTAGTTTTCTGATAGAGTAGGTCAACAAGGGGACAATCCCCCCACCCAGGAAATATAGTTTAAATAGCCAGTGATGCAATTTAGGTAAGGATAGAATTTCACAATAGCAGGCTAGTATTTGCTAACATGAAACAAGTTGCAACAAAGATAACAGTTCTCCCCCTTCCCCAAATATTAACAATGGATGTTTATCCATTACTCAATCCCGAATATCAGAAGAGAGCATTTGAAGAGGTTAGGTAGCTGCAGATCGCAAATCAGTATCAGACTATGTGGGTAAAATGCAGTTATGTTACTGAGGTTGATAAGGTCTTCACATCACAAGTAGGACTCTGCAAAACATTTTTCTCTTGAAATAGATTATGTTGGAAATATCGTTTGCTGAGTTCAAAGCACTATTGATTTGGTCATGGGCTTTTTCTTTTTTTCTTGAATTTGACATGGTTTCCTCTGACCATTCTGGAAGTGTTTAAACCCCCAAACAGCTCCATTTGAACTACAAAAATCCTATTTCAAACTTGAAATAGAGCTCTTCTGAGCCGAAATGCTTTCAGAATGATCAAAACAAGCTATTTAGAGCTCAAAACACATGCTTCATTTTGAACTCCAAACTGAGTGTTTTGCACAACCCCCATCACAATCAAGAAGGATTTTGGCCTTGGTGCATCCTTTCTGTCACCCCAAGTCATGATCTTCTCCCAAATTGCTCCTTTTTGTCTTTTAACTGCTTTCTAATTACAGAAATCTGAAATGCCATTGTTTTTTCTAACATATAGAAATGCTCTACTCGTTTAATTATGGCCTGTGAAAAAGGCAAAGGGGAGGGCAAATGAATTGGAATCTTTCCATTATCAACCCTTGGCAGCAGTTTGATTCTATAGCTTCTAATAAACTATGTTTGCACTTCTTGTTGCTTACCTTCTTCTAATGGTAAAGGACTTAAAAAAAATAAACTGGTTGCCTGAAGAGGGGGAGAAACCTAAACACATTAGATATTTATCCAATGTACAATGAGAACTGCCCATTAGTATCACTGGAAGATGGCCTTCCAAATCAAAAGCCAAATTAAAATCTCTGTGGCATTTTTTACAGGCCTGTAGTAAATAGTTGATGATGGTTAAATTCTATTCTCCATGCTCCCTCGTGTTGGAGTATTTAAAACATTTACCAACATTTAATAGCAATATAATTGTATTTACGTACGGATTTTTTAAATTAATTTCTACAGTACTTATTCCTTATTTCAGTCATATTTGACTTTGAATGGTGGTATAAATCAACAGGCATCTTGAGTGCCTATAGTCACCACATACTTCACCGTTTTTGTACAAAATTCTCCTGCTTTGGGGGATTTCCTCATTGTCACATTTCCATTTGTTACATGATTTTCTTGATTGGCAATAAAGAGGGACAAAATTGTGGCATGCCTATCTGAGAAAAGTAGGGAAACTTGTCTTTATGTATCACTTGTGATAAATGACAAAGCTTTATTCCTGATGGGTGTGAGATGTGTTTTTATGGCAATTGCTGCTGTAGTTGAAGAAAATTTAAATGAGTTTCATGTTTCTATCTAATCCAACATGTACTCCCTTACCTTTGTAGTTTTTAACAGCAGAATGAATAGTAATAATAATATTGTACCTTACACCATCAGACAACTTACACCATGAAGACTTATTGAATACTGAAGAGACCAAACTGCCTTACAAGAAAGATCAAATGACAAGTAGAAAAGATGCATGACAAGGCAAAATATTACATAACCAGGGAACAAACAAACAAAAAAAGCCTATCAGCAAAGCAGATAACAAAACATGGCAATGGGTGAGAGCAAGAAGGTTGAAAAAATAAACAGAAGGGCTAATTCTGACTGCACAAAACCAAGCCTTAAAAACAAATGTACACAAAAGCCAGAACTGAGAAAACAGCAATAAACAGCAAATGCCATGTATGCAAAGAAGAAGAACAAACAACAGATCACCTAGTTAGTTGTTGGAAGAAGATTTCACAGAGTGACTACAAACAATCGCATGACAAAGTGGCAACAATGGTACATGGCATATCTGCAAGAAATACCATCTGGTGGGACCATACAGTAGACAAAGTAATAGAAAATGAAGAAGTTAAAGTGCTTTGGGGCTTTAGAATTCCAACAGATCTGCCACATAACATCCCAGACTTAACAATATTGATGAGATAAACAAGGTTTGGGTAGTGGATACTGCAATAGCTGGAAACAGGAGAATAGAAGAAAAAGAACTGAAGAAAAATCACAAAATACAAAGATTTGCAAATAGAATTAGAACAGCAGTGACAAAATAAAATAAAGATAACACCAATAGTAATAGGCACCTTGAGTTCCAATCCAAGATATTTGGAGCATCATTTGAACACCACTGTCATTGACAAAATCCACTATCAGTCAGTTGCAAAAGGCAATTTTACTTGGAACATCTTTCATCCTGCAACCATTTTCTAAAGACAATTAAATAACAATGTCTGTTTATTCCAGATCCTCGGGATTAACTCGATTGGTGGGTAAAAACTACAAATTTAGTCTAAACATTTGGCTGACTATGCAATAAACCATTATGTAACCAGCATAGAATAGACAGCACCTGGCTCAACAGGAATAAGTGTGAGAAAGATCTAGGTGTCCCTGTGGGCCACCACTTAAATATGAATCAGCAGTGTGCTGCAACTGCCAAAAAAGCCAATGCGGTCTTAGGTTGGCATCAACAGAGGGATGGCATCAAGAACATGAGAAATGAGAGTGCCATTCTATACGGTGCTGGTAAGGCCACCCTTGGAATACTGCATCCAGTTCTGGTCACTATGGTATTAGAAAGATACTAAGACCTTAGACCTTAGAAAAAGGCTAAGCTGTATGCTGAATGGCTAAGAGAACTATGTATGTCTAGACTCTAGCCTAATGAAGACAAGGCATAGAGGGCGATATAGTAGCTGTCTTCCAGCACTTGAGGAGTTGTCATAGAGCCAACATTCTTCAAAGCATTCAAGGGCAAAATAAGAAGTAGTATGTGGAAACTCATTAAAGAGTGATCCAACCTGAAACTAAGGAGAAATTTCCTGATAGTGAAAACAAGTCATCAATGGGACAGTTTGCTTCCTGGAGCTGTCGGTGTTCCATTGCTGCAGGTTTTCAAGAAAAGTTTGGACAGCCATTTGTCCAGGATTGGAATAAGGTTTCTGCCTTGGACAGGATAGTGAACTAGAAGACTTCTAAGGTCCCTTCAGTAATATGATTCTACAATTCTAATTTAGCAACCCATTGAGGCCAATTTGACAATACTATGACTTTTTAGTACTTTAAAATTATAATTGCTCTCCAAGGTCCTGAATCCAATTCTTCTCTACCACTTGCAAGGTTGATGGAAACTGCAGTCTGCTGTGTTTTCATTTTGCCCCATTTGTTTGCCTCTTTCTGTGGCTTCTTGGCTGAACTGTTATCAAGGATAGATATTTGAATTCTAAAAGACCAAGATAGCAGAAGTATAAGAAAACGTTCCTTTTATTTTTTTTTCTGAACTGAATGTTTCAGTTGGGCTGTGAGACTTTTAAATACAACCACAATCATTCCATGCACATGCAGGTTTTTTTCTTATTTTTTCTTTTTCGTTTCTGTTACAATTTTGCACCAGTGTGGTTAAAACCAATTTTGTTGTATTTAAGTACAATGACAATAAAGATTATACTTATACTTATCATGAATCTATTACTAATCAAATTATGGAAAAATAGTTTTGTGGTATTGCTATTGGTAGGATTTATCTTATGGCTAGACCCAACAAATAAAGTATTAATTGACTGAGAATCAGTGGTTTACAACCATTAAGGGATAAAGTCATTGGCAAGAGCATGAAGAGGTTTAAATATTGCATATAGTTCCATTCATTCAACTGGCAGTCTTGCTATCTCTGCTTTTTGCAATTTTTTCCATAAGTAAACAATATGACATTCTCTCCTTCTTACCTCTATTTTTGATTAGTTCTTGCAGGTGAAAAATTCCCTAATCTGCTGTTCTCCATATGTCTTAAGACTATGGTTTCCAAAATTCCTGGCCAGACTTTGTCCAGGAGAACTGGCAATGTTGAGAATGGTGTTCCCATTTCCTCTGGAATGAAGCAATTTGAAGAAGCGCTACTTGTGGCTGAAAACTGGAATGCTAAAATTGGAAATATTATGAAGAAAACTGTAGTTGGACTCTATGGTCTAGGAAACAAAAATCAGGAGAATGACTTAACCACTATCTATCAATTCAATTATTTCTCCATGGCTAACAGAATCTTCCAGCAATCAAAAATTTGCCTGTAACACAATGGACATCACCAGCTAGACTACACAGAGTTAAATGACTACATTATTAGCATACTTATATTAGCAAAGGCATGCCAAGAAACTGACTGTGGAACAGACTGTGAACTGTTCATGTGTAAGTTCCAAATCAAATTAAAGTGGAAAAAGGCTGCAAAACAGTTTCCATGGTATGATCTTGAGCATATGCCCAGCATTTTCAAGGAGGACACAAGGAATTACTTAGATGTTCTGAACTGCATTGATAGAAAACAAAGGAACTGTAGACTGAAATCAAAGAAGTTGTTAAGGATGAATGTGAATACAAACTGCCAAAGGCCAAGAAATAGAAGACAGCAAACTGGATGTGAGAACAAATGGAGCAAAATGCTAGGAAGAGAACAGAAGCCAAAACCAAAAAAGAAAAAGTCAAAGATATTTGCACAAACCTTGAATTTATATCAGCAATCTATATCTGGTCATTACTAATTTGGGTTTTTTCCCCATTCATTTTTATTTCATTCAGTTTTCAGAGACTGCCTGGACTTGTCCTTACAGTTTTCTTGACAAGGTTTTTCATAAGTGGTTTCCCATTGCCTACTTCCTGAGGGCTGAGAGACAGTGAGTGGCTCTTGGTCACCTAGCTGGCTTTCTGTCTAGGCTGAGACTAGAGCAGAGGTGAAATTCAGTTGATTCTGACAGGTTCTGGAGAACCCATAACAGAAATTTTGAGTATTTTGGAGAACTGGCAGATACCACCTCTGGCTAGCCCCAGAGTGGGGTGGGAATGGAAATTTTGCAGTATCCTTCCCCCAGGAGAGGGGAGGGAATGCAGATTTTGCAGTATCCTTCCCCTGCCATGCCCATCAAGCCACGTCCACAGAACCAGTAGTAAATGTTTTTGAATTTCACCGCTCACTCTCTCAGGATTTAGCCCGATGCCTCAATCATTGCATCAAAATGTTTCAGTACTAAGATAGGCAGGCATAGGAATTGATGAAATATCTACACAAATACAGCAAACAGCAGCAGAAGAATTTGTAAAGGTTCTAGCCAAACCATGCCAGCAAATTTAGAGAAAGACAAGTGGCTAACAGATTGGAAGAGGTCAGTCTACGTATCGGTATCAAACTATTGTACAATATCTTTAATTTCACATCGTTGCAACACAATGTTCAGAATGATCTGACACATATTAGAGCTTTATATGGAAATGGAAATGCCAGATGTTCAAATTGTCTTTAGAACAGGCCAAGGAACAAGAGACATCATTGTTGATGCATGGTGGATAATTGAAAAAGCCAAAGAATATAAAAAAGAAGATAATATCCGCTTCAATGATTATAAAAGGCTGTCACTGTGTTGACAATTTCAAATTGCGGAAATGCCAGAATATCTCATTGTTCTTATGCAAAACAGGGCAGGAAGCCATAGTACAGACAAAACATGTTGAAACAGACTGATTCCAGATTACTAGGAAAGGAATGAAACAAGGTTGTATAGGTTCGACTTATTTATTCAACCTACATGTGAATTTATATTGAAGGAAGCTGAATTGGAAGAATTTGGTATTTTAAAATTGGAGGAAGCAACATTGATGACCTGGACTATGCTGATGCCATGACTTTAAAAATGCGAATGGTTTGTGGGTTTGTGGAAAAAAAAACAGGACTAAGATTAATATAAAGAAGACCAAACTGAGGACAACAGATATAGTAGTCAACCTTAGAATTGATGATGATGATGAACATATTAAAGTGGTGAATATCTTCTGACTTTTCAGATCAAGTATCAACAATGAAGGAATATTGAGAAATATGTTGTCCCTAGAATTTGGGACAGTAGCAATAAAAGCCTTGGAAAAGATATTCAGACCCTAGATTGTTTCTACATCTACAGAAAATGAGGTTTTTCTCTGTGACTTTCTATAGAAGTAAAAGTTGAATTTTAAACAAGCAGGTTAGAATGAGTAATTCTATACTATCACCTTTAAAGCCCTACATGGCCTAGGACCCGGATATCTGCGAGACCGCCTTCTGCCGCATACCTCCCAATGGCTGATAAGATCACACAGGCCTTCTCCAGGTACCATTGACCAGACAATGTCATCTGGCAACCCCCCTGGGGGAGGGCCTTCTCTGTAGCCGATCCGGCCCTATGGAACGATCTACTCCCGGAGATCCGGACCCTTCCCACTCTCACAGCCTTCCGAAAGGCTACCAAAACCTGGCTATTCCGGTAGGCCTGGGGCTGTTGACCTCATGTACGAGGTCCAGCCCTGCCTAGATTGAGTGTATGAAGTGATCTTTTAATCTGTTTTTTTAATTCTCTCTATTTTAATTTTTTAATTTTGAAATGTATTTCTGTAAGCCGCCCAGAGTCCTTCGGGATTGGGCAGCCTATAAATTTATTAAACAGTTAAACAGTTACATTTGAAACTTTGATTTCAGAAGACATCTGAAAATGCTAACTTCAGTCCTCCAAGATGGACCAAACTAAAGCCACACAACTTAATACTACTTTTGAAGATTTAGACGTTTGATACAGATGGTCCTTGATGTATGATCACAATTGAGACCAGAATTTTCATTGCTAAGCAAGGCAGTTTTTACGTGAATCACATCCAATTTTATGACCTTTTTTGTCATAGTTGTTAAATAATCACTGCAGGCAAGTGAATCATGTGGTTCTTAAGTGAATCCAACTTCCCCTATTGACTTTGCTTGTCAGAAGCTGGCTGGGAAAGTTGCAAAGGGTGATCACATGACCTTGGGATGATGCAACCATGGTAAATGAATGCTGGTTGCCAGGCACCCTAATTTTGATTGTGTGACTATGAGGATGCTGTAATGGTCATAAGTGTGAGGACTAAGTCATATTTTCAATGCACAATTTTCTGCATGGGACACAGGTATCTTTTATCCCACCATTATCTTGGTTGTGACTCTTCCTCAAGAGTATCTGGAAGATCTAAGATCCACATGGTCACTAAGAGTCAACATCAGCCTGATGGCGCATAATTATCAATATTGTGACTGGTGAGATTTGGGAGCAGAGACTGCCTTCACTTCAGCTTTCTTTGAAACACTTTAGTGTTGCCAGAAACAACAGTCATTTCATTTTCAACAGGAATTGCTGCTGACATTCCCTTTGAAATGATGCAGTGTAATCTGGAAACATTATTCAGAAGAGAAGCAAGAGAAGCATTTGAAATGACTCTTTTCTGTCATAAGCCAGATCAGAAATTCAAAATGATCTTATCTTGCCCATATAACTGCTGTTAGTTGAAACAAGTTTTCTAGTAGTCCTGACACTTTAGTTCCTTAGTGCAGTGTTTCTCAACCTTGGCAACTTGAAGATGTCTGGACTTCAACTCCCAGAATTCCCCAGCCTGCACCTTAGTGTTCTTGCTGGCATAAAATAGAATGCAGCATTTTCTAAATCAAGGGTATCCAATCTTAGCAACTCTAAGACTTGGAGATATCAACTTTCAGAATGCCCCAGCCAGCGACTTCCTGGGCGGGAATATTTTCAATATTATTTTCAATAAGTTGCTAAATTTTATGCTTTGGCTAAGGATGCAGAAATGATTGCTACAAGTCTGACACAGAAAAACAAAATATGTAATGCAATATTGGTTAAAATAAAATCATCTCTAGTTATAAATGAATGTACATTCACTTTAGCATTACAGCATTATGTGACTAAAAACTCTTTCCCTGGACAAGGCTCTTATGGAGGCCTTGCTTTTTAAAATTTTAGTTGAAAAAAATATATAATTCAATTTTTGCTTGTTGCATTGAGACATCCTAGCTGGTATCTATGGGATCAATGCAGCCCATAACTGTAATTTGCTCCTGAGATAATAAGCCATTAAAGTAATGGCCTATTATAAATTAAAGGTTCAGATGTTCCTGTATTTTTGTTTCCAGCCTGTGTTGTGTACAGTGTGTGTATGTGTATGCCTGCACAGGTGATAAAATACCAGCAACCCTCCCAAATTGGGAATTAAAGACAAAATAAAAGATGGTGTATCTCGTGCTAGTGTGGTTTGGTTTTGGCTTCCCATATGGTCTGAATCTAGGCACTGTGATTTGCCAACCATGTTTTATAACTTCACATGTTGTAAAGTAAATAAACTATATTTAATAAAATAAAGTTAAACCAACCCTGATTTAATGCAATGCTCAAACAAGCTTAAAGAAAGCACTGAAAGACAAGAATGGCCTGGAATGTAAAAAAAAAATTCTCAGAATCCGAAGTACATATTTGTTAGTAAAAAAAGTAAAAACTTTTGAATATTTTAGCGTGCATTGTACGCTTCTAGTATCTTATCCAAAGGACATTCAGTTGTTTGCTACAGCAACTCAATTTCTCATTTATAAGCAAAAAGAAAAACAATGCACAACTGTAAGATTTTGGCTGGGTTAATATAAACATTAAAATGAAATGACTATATTTCATTTTAATGCCTATACATAAACAATATTTTAAATTTATTTTCATCCTCTCCTTCCTAAGGAAAAGAAAGAATAGGTTGCTGTATTTCATTAAGTGAAAGCTCTTACTCGGTTTGTGTGAAAGCTATTAATA
The DNA here is from genome assembly GCF_009769535.1 of Thamnophis elegans. NCBI lineage: Eukaryota > Metazoa > Chordata > Lepidosauria > Squamata > Natricidae > Thamnophis > Thamnophis elegans. The sequence goes on along the minus strand of NC_045550.1, from coordinate 31,897,602 downwards.
GTAATTCTCAGTTTAGTGAAAATTAGAAATCATAGTTAAAGTAATAGTTTTTGTTGTTTGTGCTCTTGCCAGAAAAAAGAGCAGGACTTTGTGTTTTAAGACTATTAACTTTAGGATAGGAGTCCTTCTACACCATCACCACCATCATCCTCAGTCCCTAAGAAACAAAATAACAATGGCCTTGAAACACCAAGAAAATACTTACCATTATGGTTTCAATAATATCTGTATGCCAAAACCTGAAGATTATTACCACCCTATAGTAGCTTATTTATGGGCCTTATGCTACTCTTGGTATTGCTTACACTTTGTTGTATAATTAATCAATTTTGAATAGCAGTTGAAAGATAAATATTGCTTTCAATACGCCTGCATGTTCTTGTTTCTTCTTACTGTGGAAATCAAAATTAGAATCTTCTCTGGGATTTATAATTAGCTATGAATAATGGAAATTACATTTCAACAACTCTGGCAGTATTAAGCAAAGGGAGACTGGTAAAAATTCACCTTTTTAAAAAGATGATACACACACTTTATGAAAATCATTTGCTGTGTTTCTAATACTAGAATTATCTGTAAAAAGGTTGATGAATTATCAGTGTCTCCAACCTATAAACAAGCAATGAAGAGAAATATGTCCTAGATCAGTGGTGAAATTCATTTTTTTTACTACCAGTTCTGTGGGCGTGGCTTGGTGGGCGTGGTGTGGTTTCGTGGGTGTGGCAGGGAAAGGATACTGCAAAATCTCCATTCCCACCCCACTCTGGGGCCAGTGAAAGGTGGCATTTGCCAGTTCTCCAAACTACTCCAAATTTCCACTACTGGTTCTCCTGAACCTGTCTGTACCTGCTGGATTTCACCCCGTCCTGGATTCTTTGTGCCTGTTGCATAACAATGTATAAGATCACATAATAGCAGACACAAATTCATGTATTAATAGTGAAACAAACTCTGACATTGTACTTCAATACAAGAGCAATATTGTCTTCAATTCATTAGGCTTGACAATAGGTTTCATCATTCAAGGACAGCAGGGGAAAATCCCTATATCTGAAGTCATGTCAGGTAAATTAGATTAGCAAAAATGCGGATAAGGTAATACTATATTCATTGCCTAGGAAGTTGGGAACATGTTTTTTTATTTTTCAGTTCATGAAGACATGTGCTGTCAGAAGCAGAGTTATTACGCCGAGCAATTTCAGAGCAGCCAGAAAAGCTAAAACACAGCATATTATCCGACATGAATCTTCTGCATCTATATATTTACAAAGGCCTGAAGGAAGAGATCTCATTAAAACTAGTAATTAGGTTGATAAACTATTTTATGCTTCAAGAGGAGCATAAAATAAGACCAGCAAGGTTATTTGGGCTGGCAAGATTTTTAGTTTGTTAGTGGAGAGAATGAAGAACACCTATGAACTTCATCAAGCCCTGGGCCTACCTGATCTTGCTTAATGAAAATCTTTGCAAACATTCAAAGAGATGCTTTCTAATTCACCATTTGAGGCAGTTGAAGCAGAGATATACAGAGTGATCTTTGGTACTTTTTGCATGCAAAGCAAGAGTTTTGCAATCTTGCTGCAACCCTTTTCCTATATTTACGTCTAATATCTGTTGCTTGGAAGTAGCAAAATCTTTTGCCCTAACATTGACTCAGTAGCAATCTCTTAGAATAAACCTGTTTAAACAGTTGAGCAACACTTAAATATACAGTAAAGATGCTGCCATTCTGACAGGATGTTATCTATGTACTCCAAACTATTATGTGTACTAGATTCAATCTGTTATATTTAAAACACAAATCTGGCAGTATCCGCCTATCTGGATCTGTTTCAGTCGGGTTTCAGGTCTGGGTACAGCACGGAGATGGCATTGGTTGCATTGGTTGATGATCTCTGGCGGGCCCGGACAGGGGCTGCTCCTCTGTCCTGGTCCTATTAGATTTCTCGGCAGCTTTCAATACCATCGACCATGGTATCCTATTGCGATGACTCAGGGGATTGGGAGTGGGGGGCACCGTTTTGCGGTGGTTCTCCTCCTACCTGTTGGATCGGTTGCAGTTCATGTTGATGGGAGGACAGGGATTGACCCCAAGGCGTGTCACTTGTGGGGTGCCCCAGGGGTCGGTTCTCTCACCCCTCCTGTTCAACATATATATGAAACCGCTGGGCAAGATCATCCGTGGTTTTGAGGTACGGTATCATCAATATGCTGATGATACCCAACTTTTCATCTCTACCCCAAACCACCCAAATGATGCCCTCAATGTGATGTCCTGATGCCTGGAGGCTGTGCTGATCTGGATGGGGAGGAACAGACTCAGGCTCAATCTCTCCAAGACTGAGTGGCTGTGGTTTCTGTCATCCCAATTTATGCATCTTGTTGCATCTTCGATTATGGGGGAGAAACTTTACCCCCCTTAGAGAGGGCCCACAATCTGGGAGTCCTCCTGCACACGCAGCTTAGTTTAGAAGAACACCTGACCACCGTGACCAGGGGGGGCTTTTACCAGGTTCGCCTGATACTTCAGTTGCACCCCTTTCTGGATCAGGATGCTCTGTGAACAGTCACTCATGCCCTCATCCTTTCTCACCTGGACTACTGTGACGCTCTCTACATGGGACTGCACTTGAAGAGCACCCGGAGGCTTCAACTTGTCCAGAATGCGACTGTGCGGGTTATCATGGGGGTACCTAGGTGCTGCCATGTTACACCCCTTTTAGGCAGCCTGCACTGGTTGCCGGTTGTCTTCTGGGTGCGATTCAAGGTACTAATTATGACCTTTAAAGTGCTCCATGGCTTAGGCCCAGGATACCTGCGAGACAACCTACTGCCACGAGTAGCATCCACTGTCCAGTGCGATCCCACAGAGTTGGCCTCCTCAGGATGCCGTTGGCCAGACAGTGTCGGCTAGCAAACCCCATGGGGAGAGCCTTCTCTGTGGGAGAGCCTTCCCTCTGGAATGAGCTGCTCCCAGAGCTTCGCATAATCCCTGACCTCCGGTCCTTCCGACGTGCCCTAAAAAGTTGGCTTTTCTAGCAAGCCGGCCTGGCCTTATAGAATACAATATAGGATTAATTTAGTTGTTAATTTTAATTTAATTTTTAAATTTTTATTGTAAATATCAATTGGGTTTTTTTGGGATACTTTATTTAATATCCCTTTTAATATGTTTTCTTTTATGTTGTACGCCGCCCTGAGTCCTTGGGAAAAGGGTGGCATATAAATCCAATAAACCTAACCTAAACCTGGCAGTAAATAATATACAATATAGTTACATGGGATAAATGACAATTTCACACATAAAAATTATTCAAAGAATATAAGTATAACTCTAAACAGCATATGGGTCTGTCAGAGAATAAAACACCCTGGAGTTAAATGTTGAGCAGTTACTCTGTGTAAATGAGTATTTCATTATAGCAGCCATAATTCTAATCTCTTTAACAATCTTAAAGAAAAAAACAACATTGTTTTCCCTTTCTTTAATTTCTTTTAGAATTTTATATTTTAATCTTTTTTTTTTAAATAAAGTAAACATTTGAATTAAAAAAAACCAAGCATGCTTAGAACCAGTTTCTGACCTTGAAACTTTCCTTACCTTTAGTGTCCCTTTAGCACTGGGAGAAGAGAATGGATACTTGGCTGTAAATTTTTGATAACGCAATGTTGAGAACTATATTTTTAATGAATATGTATGTATGTATGTATGTATGTATGTATGTATGTATGTGTGTATGTGTGTGTGTATATATATATATATATATATATATATATATATATATATATATATACATACATACATACATACATACATACATACATACATACATATATATATATATATATATATATATATATATATATATATATACCCAGTAAGAGTATGGCTAGCTGATGAGAGCTAAATAGCTTGAAATAGATCTATACTAGTCTCCCTTTATTTATTTATCAGCACAAATAAAACACACATACATACATACATACATACATACATACATACATATATGTATGTATGTATGTATGTATGTGTGTTTTATTTGTGCTGATAAATAAATAAAGGGAGACTAGTATAGATCTATTTCAAGCTATTTAGCTCTCATCAGCTAGCCATACCCTTACTGGGATTTGAACCTGGGCTATATGGCATACTAGGCACACTAGGCAGAGATCTTAGCCATTAGGCCACAGGCTCTTATCCGTTATCAGCGAAGCCAGGGTGAAAGGTATCTATTAGATTTTTTATCTATTAGGTTCAAATCCCAGTAAGGGTATGGCTAGCTGATGAGAGCTAAATAGCTTGAAATAGATCTATACTAGTCTCCCTTTATTTATTTATCAGCACAAATAAAAAAAAACACAAATATAACAAAGGCAACAGTAAAAATGTTGGGTTTCTGTCGTGATGGACTCTTGTGACGAGCCGAAGGACAGATGATGGAAGCAATTAGCTTCCTCCCATAATTGGGGCTTACCAGGGGTTGTAAAAATCTAATAGATACCTTTCACCCTGGCTTCGCTGATAACGGATAAGAGCCTGTGGCCTAATGGCTAAGATCTCTGCCTAGTGTGCCTAGTATGCCATATAGCCCAGGTTCAAATCCCAGTAAGGGTATGGCTAGCTGATGAGAGCTAAATAGCTTGAAATAGATCTATACTAGTCTCCCTTTATTTATTTATCAGCACAAATAAAAAAAAACACAAATATAACAAAGGCAACAGTAAAAATGTTGGGTTTCTGTCGTGATGGACTCTTGTGACGAGCCGAAGGACAGATGATGGAAGCAATTAGCTTCCTCCCATAATTGGGGCTTACCAGGGGTTGTAAAAATCTAATAGATACCTTTCACCCTGGCTTCGCTGATAACGGATAAGAGCCTGTGGCCTAATGGCTAAGATCTCTGCCTAGTGTGCCTAGTATGCCATATAGCCCAGGTTCAAATCCCAGTAAGGGTATGGCTAGCTGATGAGAGCTAAATAGCTTGAAATAGATCTATACTAGTCTCCCTTTATTTATTTATCAGCACAAATTAAAAAAAACACAAATATAACAAAGGCAACAGTAAAAATGATGGGTTTCTGTCGTGATGGACTCTTGTGACGAGCCGAAGGACAGATGATGGAAGCAGTTAGCTTCCTCCCATAATTGGGGCTTACCAGGGGTTGTAAAAATCTATATATATATATATATATATATATATATATATATATATATATATATATATATATATATATATATATATATATATATATATATATATATATATATATATATCCTGTTCATCGATTACATACTTTTAGATAATGTTTTTGTTTGCCTTAATACCTAAGGATCCCTGTAGACTCAAATGATGGTTTGAATCTACTTTGAAATACTTTAAGCCTGTAGATTTATAACATCTTAAAATGTAGATTTAAGAAGTAGTTTGTGAAGTTAGATTTTGGCTTGAGGTATAACTCTACTTTCATTTAGGGCAGGATTGTAGTTTTCATTATCCCTGAGATAGAAGACTCCCTCTGCAATATGTGCTATCTTGAGGCAATGCTACATCAATGGATAGAATTGATCTAAAAACGACAACAACCACAACAACAATACTATGTAAGCAATATTTTTAGTTGCTTTCATAGTAGCACCTAAAAAGTAATCTTCTTTCCTATGGGCAAAACTTTATTCATACTTTTATGAATATTGAAAATGATCAATTTCTATGTATTTTGTTTAATGTTTATAAGACAATTAAAATATGTTTTACAAGTTTGAAAAGGTGATTGGGAGGGGGGATATTTTCCTAAATTCTGGGAGAACATGGTCAAATTTATCTCTCTAGAAAGAGTATCACACTGACTGGAAGGTGTCTGAAAACACCCTGTGTACTAGATAGCCAGGTTGCTGGCAGTTGGGAGATCTTCATAGGACTTTCCTACTGATTTAAGCAACCGGGCAAGGAGAACTGGTCCCTCACACAACTTTCTGGATAGATACAAAGATGCTCTGCCTTCTCATGTGAACAGCACTGATGTACTTGAAAAAAGAATGGTAAGAAAGACATGTGTGTGTGTGTGTGTGTGTGTGTGTGTGTGTGTGTGTGTGTGTATGTATATATATATATATATATATATATATATATATATATATATATATATATATATATATATATATATATATTTGATTTGATTTGATTTGCCCTTTTCCCTGAGGGGACTCAGGGCGGCTCACATAAAATCAGGGAGGGGGAATACAGACATTGACATAGTGACATATAATAAAATAGTAAGCAACATACACTCATCATTCGGGAGGGGCGGCTATCCTTATCCCCAGGCCTGACGGGCTAGCCAGTTCTTAAGGGCTGTGCGGAAGGCCTGGACGGTGGAGAGGGTACGAATCTCCACGGGGAGCTCGTTCCAAAGGGTCGGGGCTACTACTGAGAAGGCCCTCCTCCTTGTAGTTGCCAGCTGGCACTGGCTGGCCGATGGAATACGGAGGAGGCCTAATCTATGTGATCTTATTGCTCGCAGGGAGGTAATTGGCAGGAGGCGGTCTCTCAAGTATCCGGATCCACTGCCATGTAGGGCTTTATGGGTGACTAATAACACCTTGAAGCGCATCCGGAGACCGACAGGCAGCCAGCGCAGCTCGCGGAGGATAGGTGTTATGTGGGTGAACCGAGGTGCACCCACGATCGCTCGCGCGGCCGCGTTCTGTACTAGCTGAAGTCGCCGGATGCTCTTCAAGGGCAGCCCCATGTAGAGCACATTGCAGTATTCCAGCCTAGAGGTCACAAGGGCCCGGGTGACTGTTGTGAGAGCCTCCCGATTCAGGTAGGGCCGCAACTGGCGCACCAGGCGAACCTGGGCGAATGCCCCCCTGGTCACAGCCGTCAAGTGGTGGTCAAACGATAGCTGTGGGTCCAGGAGGACTCCCAAGTTGCAAACCCTCTCTGAGGGGTATAGAATTTGACCCCCCAGCCTGAGAGATGGAATATTGGTGGAATCTTTGGGAGGGAAACACAACAGCCACTCGGTCTTTTCTGGGTTGAGCACAAGCTTGTTAACCCTCATCCAGTCCATAACGGCTTCAAGGCCTCGGTTCATCACGTCTGCCGCTTCATTGAGTTGGCACGGGGCGGACAGATACAGTTGAGTATTGTCCGCATATTGATGGTATCTGATCCCGTGCCTGCGGATGATCTCTCCCAGCGGTTTCATGTAGATGTTGAATAGTAGGGGGGATAAGACCGAGCCCTGAGGCACCCCATAAGTTAGGGGCCTAGGGGACGATCTCTGCCCCCCACTAACACCGACTGCGACCTGTCCGAGAGGTAGGAGGAGAACCACCGCAACACGGTGCCTCCCACTCCCACCTCCCGCAGTCGTCGCAGAAGGATACCATGGTCGATGGTATCGAAAGCCGCTGAGAGGTCAAGGAGGACCAGGATGGAGGAATGTCCTCCATCTCTGGCCCTCCAGAGATCATCGGTCAATGCGACCAAAGTGGTTTCAGTGCTGTAACCGGGTCTGAAGCCTGACTGGAAGGGGTCGAGATAGTTTGCTTCCTCCAAGGACCGTTGGAGCTGGAAGGCCACCACCTTCTCAACAACCTTCCCAAGGAAGGGAAGGTTGGAGACTGGGCGATAGTTATTAAGAACAGCTGGATCCAGAGATGGCTTCTTTAGGAGGGGTCTCACCACCGCCGCTTTCAGAGCGGCGGGGAAGTTCCCCTCCCGAAGAGAGGCGGTCACAACCGCCTGGATCCAGCCTCGTGTCACCTCACTGCTGTTAGTAACCAGCCATGAGGGACACGGGTCCAGTACGCAGGTGGAGGCACTTACAGCCCTCATGGCCTTGTCCACATCCCCGGGGGTAACATCCTGAAACTCAACCCAGAGATGTTCCACCTGATCCTCTTGTGCCTCGGCTGGAACTGCGGGGATGGAGTCCAAGTCCGACCGAAACCGAGCAATTTTGTCCGCTAAGAATTGGGCATAATCCTCAGCTCTGCCCTGCAAGGGTTCCCCCGCTTCCCTTTTATTTAATAGGGAGCGGGTTATCCTAAACAGGGCGGCTGGGCGGGACTCAGCGGACGCAACCAAGGTGGCTATGTGAGATCTTTTCGCTGCCCTAAGTGCCCTGGTGTATTCCTTGGTGCAGGTGGTTACCATTGCTCGGTTCGATTCGGACTTATCGGACCTCCATCGGTGCTCTAGGCATCTCCTTCGGCGCTTCATCTCCCGGAGTTCCTCGGTGAACCAAGGAGGTCTCCGGGATCCGCCGCCTCGGAGGGGCCGTAGTGGCGCAATCCGGTCGAGGGCCTCTGATGCCGCCGAATGCCAAGCGGCAACCAGAGTCTCTACCGGACTGTGGGTGAAAGTATCAGGAATGACCTCAAGCTCTGTCTGGAACCTTAACGGTTCCATAAGTCGCCTGGGGCGGAACCACCTGGTCGGTTCCTCCTCCCTACAGTGGGGGTTTGGTCTCCGGAAGTCGAGCCTCAGTAGGCAGTGGTCTGACCACGACAGGGGTATGATGTCGTTACCCCTCAGACCAAGGTCACAAATCCACTGCTCCGAGAGGAATACGAGGTCAAGCGTGTGACCTGCCGAATGGGTTGGGCCCCGAATTACTTGGGTCAAGCCCATGGCTGTCATGGAAGCCATGAACTCCTGCGCCCCATCAGAGTTTTCACCGAGCGAAGGCAAATTAAAGTCCCCCAGGACCATCAACCTAGGGAACTCAATTGCCAGCTCGGCTACCGACTCGAGGAGCGAGGGGAGGGCTGCTGCAACGCTGTTGGGAGGCAGGTACGTTAACAGCAGACCCACTTGACCCTTGAGGTCCAACTTTATCAGCAGAGACTCACACCCGACAAGCTCCGGAGCAGGGACCCTACGAGGAGCTAACGACTCCCGGATAACAACGGCCACACCCCCACCCCTTCCCTGGGCTCTCGGCTGGTGCAGCACCTGAAATCCTTCTGGGCACAGTTCTACAAGGGGGACTCCTCCCTCTGGGCCCAGCCAGGTTTCAGTAATACATGCCAGGTCTGCCCTCTCGTCTAAAATTAAGTCCCGGACGAGAGGAGCTTTATGTACCACAGACCTGGCATTTAGCGACAGCAGCCTGAGTCCAGGGTCCTGACTACTTCCGCCATCTGGTCTCGGAGTGGGACTCATAGGGCCGGAAGGAGGGATCTCTGTGATGTAGCGAACCCTCCTTCCCCGGTAATGGCCTGCCCTAAAGTCCCCGCCATACCTGCCCCTCCCTGTTACGACCGTAATACCCCGACCCTCTCCCGTGTCTCTAGTCCCCTCAACCACCCCCATGGCCCCCGCTTCTCCCGGCAGGTCCTCCGAATCAGGCATACTCATTCACTCACCCAAACAGTCCCCACAGAAAAGTTAAAACACATAAAATACAATGATAATGAATAATAAAAGTGGGATCATTCACTCAACCACATACAATCCCATACACTCATCATACCAGATAAAAATTGCGCGGATGAGCAGTTGTGCGAATTGGTGAAGGCAAGATCTTAAAAATTGGCCTTTTCGTTAACAAGTCTAGTGGGAGTCCAATAAGAAGCTGTATAAGGTCCAGAAAAGTATATGGCCAGAAAGAAGTACCAATAGTGGCCACTGGAGGGAGTCCAAGTTCTTGGCACACTGCCTCTCTGATGTAATAGTGCTTGATGATAATAAGGGTATTTGATGGTCCAAGAAAAAAATAAAAAATACCCGTAATGGCCACTAGAGGGAGTCCAAGTTCCCAGCCAACACAGCACTCCTGAGGCAGTGATGATTGCAATGGTGGCAGCTGATGGTAATGGCTGCCGCAGGGAGCCCATAATTGAGTTCTTACAGCTTTGCTTTTGAGCCAAGCAGGCAGATGGTCAAGCCGTTCAAAGTCCTGCAGGAACAGCGGCGAGATCGCAGTAAAACGCCGCTTCAAAGTGCAGGGGGGGAAATCAGCGAAGCTATAGTGGAGACAGGAAACCAGTTCCTCTGCCTCCCGGTCCCAGTCCCAGTCCAGTCCAAACATCTCTCCTGGACCTCCCACCCCCTCTTCGGGGCATAAACCAGCCCCACGATATTGTTCAGTCAGTGAGGGGGTTCGGCACCCCTCCAAACAGCGGGGCCAAAGCCTCCGCCTCTCGCACAGAGCCGTCGCCGCCGCTTCCCAGCTGTTTAAAAAGGCCGATGTAGAAAGCCACGCCAGGGGGGATATCGTTGTTCCGGAGCTGTTTCTGGAGCCGCTCAAAGGCGGCCCCCTCCCCAAACAACCACCACCCTGGGAAGGCTGAAGGCTGGTGCCCAAAAAGAACCCCTCCGTTACCATGTTAGGGGTCCTGGGCGCCGCGGTTAGTATCTTCTTGTTCTTAGGCATTCGGAGCGGCGGAGTTCGGCAGCCATTCTATTCTCACGCATATATATATATATTGTTATATTTATGCTGATAAATAAATAAAGGGAGACTAGTATAGATCTATTTCAAGCTATTTAGCTCTCATCAGCTAGCCATACCCAAGTTTGGGAATCGAACCTGTGCTCCATTGACTCCCAAACTTGGGTATGGCTAGCTGATGAGAGCTAAATAGCTTGAAATAGATCTATACTAGTCTCCCTTTATTTATTTATCAGCATAAATATAACAAAATGTAACAAAAAGGCAACAGTAAAAAATATTGGGTTTCTGTCTGGATGGTCTCTTGTGACGAGCCTAATGACAGAGAGTGGAAGTTTGACCTTCCTCCCATACTTGGGCATACCAGGGGTTGTGACTTTAAGTATATATATATATATATATATATATATATATATATATATATATATATATATATATATATATATATATATATATATATATATATATATATGTATATATATATATATGTATATATATATATATGTATATATATATATGTATATATATATATATGTATGTATATATATATGTATGTATATATATATATATATATATATATATATATATATATATATATATATATATATATATATATATATATATATATATATATGTTTTCTGAGGTTTTCGCGGGTGTTAGTATGTAGGTCTCTAGTTGTTCGGGTTTTCTCCCGCGTAGAATTGGAGATGTCTTGGCGACGTTTCGACGAAGTCACATTCGTCATCTTCAGGCTGCTGCTGACTACTTCAGGTTTGGTGTTTCCAGGAGTAGTGTGGGATCTTGGCTGTTTGTTCCTTATAACTGCTGGTAGGGGATTAAATTTTAACTGCCAGTAGGGGATTAAGTTTTAACTGCCAGTAGGTGATTAAAACTGATTGAATGGGGGCTTGGGTGTGTCTTGATTAGGTGGAAGTGTGTCATTATTTGGTGGAGGGGTGTTCTGTTCTGATTGTTTGAGGGGTTGTGTTTCCTGTGAGGGTAGGAGGGGTTTTGAAGAGGCTGATTGTGCTTTAGCAGTCTGGCTTCTGGTTCTGGGTCGTGCCTCCTCATCAGTTTGTGTTTTTGGTTGTTTTCTTTGTGGATGTTTTTTGGTAGTATTCTGTGTGGCTATTGTGAGTGTGGGCCTGGTCTCATTCTTCATGTTTGGGATTCGTTTGTTAATGAGGGCGGGTTTCCAAAGGGCTGGCAGGCGGGAGGTGTCGTCTCGCCTGTTCATGCTATGTGGGTGTTTTTCTATTTCGATTGCTTCCCTGATTATACAGTTGTTGAAGTGTTCGGCCTTGGCGATGGTTCTTGTCTTATTGAAATCAATTTTATGTCCTGTGGCTTTGAGGTGTTGGACCAGGGAAGAAGTTGGTTCTTCTTTTTTGATTGCATTTTTGTGTTCTTCAATGCGTGCACTTATTCTTCTGTTGGTCTGTCCGATGTATGTGGCGGGGCAAGTAGTGCATGGGATTTCATATACTCCTTGATTTTCTAATTCAATTTTGTCTTTGGGGTTTCTTAGGATGGTGGATATTTTCCGGTCTGTGCAGAATGCTGTCTTGATGTTGTGTTTGCGGAGGATTTTGCTGATTTTGTCTGTGGTGCCTTTTATGTATGGGAGGAGGGCTTTTCCATTTTCTTGTTCTCTGTCCTGGACTTTAGTGGGGGTTTCTTTTTGGATTAGGTTGGTGATCTTATTTCTTTGGAATCCATTGGATGTCAGTACGTTGGTGAGAGTGTGTAGTTCGGTTTTTAGGTGTTGTTCATCAGCTAGGCGTTTTGTTCTGGAGATGAGTGTCTTGGCTACGGAATTGATCTGGGCTGGGTGGTGGTGTGAGAGTGCGTGCAGATAGCGGTTAGTGTGTGTTTTCTTCTGGTAGATGGTGTGTCCTAGGGAGCCGTTAGATTTCCTGTAGACTAAGACGTCCAGGAAGGGGAGTTGGTTGTTTACTTCTGTTTCCATGGTGAACTGTATTTTGGGGTGTAGGCTGTTGAGGTGTGTAAGGAAGATGTCCAGTTGTTCTTTCCCATGTGGCCAGATTATGAAAGTGTCGTCTACATATCTGAGCCAGAGTTTAGGTTTGTGATCAGATTTTTCTAGAGCTTGGGTTTCAAAGTTTTCCATGTAGAGGTTGGCAATGACAGGTGAGAGGGGTGATCCCATGGGTGCTCCTTCCATCTGTTTGTATCTTTGTCCATTGTGAATAAAGTATGTGTTAGATAGGCAGTGGTTGGTTAGATCCAGGATGTGTTTGGGGGGGTTGTATTTGTTTTGGATAGCTGTTAAGGCTTCTTTGATTGGTACTTGGGTGAAGAGTGATACGACATCAAAGCTCACGAGTAGGTCACTGGGCTGTAAGTTTTGTTTCTTTATGATTTCTATGAAGTGGAAAGAGTTTTTTACATGTGAGGTGATGGAATCTGCATAGGGCTGTAGTTGTTTGGCAAGAAATTTGGCTAGATTTTGTAAAGGTGAGCCTATGGAGCTGACTATTGGTCTAAGTGGAGTTCCTTCTTTGTGTATCTTGGGTAGACCATAGAGCTTGGGACATCTGGATGATTTTTCTCTGGGATGATTCTTTGCTGGATCTCTTCACTGATGGGGGAGGCTTTTATTTTGGTTCTAGTGTTTTTTTCCAGGTAGGTGGTGGGGTCCGTGTTTAGGGGTTTGTATGTGGAATCTTGGAGTAGGTTGGTTAATTTGGTTTGGTAGTCAGAAGTGTTCATAACCACCGTGGCATTGCCCTTGTCTGCTGGTAAGATTATTATGCTGGTGTCTTCTTTCAGATTATGTAGTGCTGTCTGTTCTTCTTTGGGTAAGTTGCTTTTGGGTGGCTTGCTGGTGCAGAGGATGTTGGTGATTTCGGATCTGATTCTGTTAGCGTTGTCAGGGTTGATTTTGGTCAGGCTGGTTTCAACTCCGCATATAATGGTTTCAGTGGGGATGTATTTGGGGGCAACTGCAAAGTTGAATCCTTTTGAAAGGACATTGGTTTCGGCTTTGGTGAGGATCCTATCTGAGATGTTATGCACTGTTTGTTTCATGTGTGGTTGTGTGTGCGGGGGGGTTGGTTTCTGGCGTTCTCTTAGTCTTCGGAGTTTGTTGGTGTGTGTTTCTGTCTTGAGGGAGGTCTTTGTTTCAGCTCTCCAGGTGGCGAGTTGTTTCGATTTGTCCCAAAGTGTGGGGTGGATCTGGTTGCTGAGTTCGAGGTGGAGAGTGAGGAGATCTTTGTTGATTCGGTCTAGGAGGAATCTTTTCCTGTGAAGTTCATTTCTGATTAGGGCCAATTCTGTTCTTTTCAGGATGCGTTTGGTGGCTGCAGAGTTGGAGTGGGATTTCAATTGGAATTGTGTGGGGATTAGGTTTTCATCCCGGCAGTTGCGTAGGAATGTGAGGTCACATAGAATGGAAGCTCTTTGGACTTCACATTTTTCATAGGTCCTGGTCAGATGGTGGGTTTCCTCCCCGTAGAGGTTCGATATTTGTTTTCTGAAGTTTTTGCGGGTGTTAGTATGTAGGTCTCTAGTTGTTCAGGTTTTCTCCCGCGTAGAATTGGAGATGTCTTGGCGACGTTTCGACGAAGTCACATTCGTCAGAACAGAACACCCCTCCACCAAATAATGACACACTTCCACCTAATCAAGACACACCCAAGCCCCCATTCAATCAGTTTTAATCCCCTACTGGCAGTTAAAACTTAATCCCCTACTGGCAGTTAAAATTTAATCCCCTACCAGCAGTTATAAGGAACAAACAGCCAAGATCCCACACTACTCCTGGAAACACCAAACCTGAAGTAGTCAGCAGCAGCCTGAAGATGACGAATGTGACTTCGTCGAAATGTCGCCAAGACATCTCCAATTCTACGCGGGAGAAAACCCGAACAACTAGAGACATATATATATATATATATATATATATATATATATATATATATATATATATATATATATATATATATGTACACACATATATATATATGTGTGTGTGTGTGTGTGTGTGTGTGTGTATCAATATATATATATAGTTAAATGGTGTACAGTTTGGCACTACTATTCTTATTTTTCACTTTTCAAAGTAAGCATTTGCCTTTGTTTGAAATAAATTCACTTTGCAAGGAAGTCAGGCAACGTAATAAGAGCTTGTCCAATTGTGCTCCTCCATTCTAAAAAGGGCTCTTAAGATGTAAAGATAACATTTATTTACAATCCAATTATTGTATGTTGGCAAGAGCTTGGATAGTTATTAACCTTTACATAAAACAGCAAGTTCCTGAAATCAAATGGCTCAAGCTGAATGTTAAAGCACCTATTTTATTTATATAAAGTTCCAGGTTCAGTTCCTTGCACTTCCTACTAAATTATCTTTAGGAAAAACTTTAGGGAGTTTAACTTCTTTAGGAAGAAGTTGCTTGCCAGCAGAAACTAGCTTGCTAAAATTGTTTCAATCCATTATCAAAATTAACTTCATGGTTTGGAGACCAAGAAAAGGCTAACATTGCAGTTAACAAACAAACAAATAAACTAATATGTAGGGAAATGTGTAGAGAAAAATCCCAAAAGTGCTTATCAAAAGGCAATTAGAATTTCTTGGTTTTGTTCTTTGAATATGTTTTGCTTCTCATCCAAGAAGCTTCTTCAATTCATTTCACTTCACTTCTTCAGAACTTAAGAAGATTTTTGGATGGAAAGTGAAATGTTTTTAAAGAAAAAAAATATCCAAGAAAGTCCAATTGGCCTTTGAAAAGGACCTTTGGGACAACCATGAGCTGGATGCTTGAGAATCTCATTAGACATATAGGGAAAAGCCTGTAAGTAGAAATGCCAATAAATAATATTTAGAAATTAAGATAATTTCTTATTATATCATTCCAGACTTGCCAAGTCTTATTTTTCAAGAAGGAGGGAGGGTACCGATTCTGTACAACCTCTGCTTTAAACAAAACCAAAGTGATGAAATTCATTTGGATGGTAAAATATATTTTAACATCTCTTGGGTCTCTTGATTATATTTTAAAACTTCATCTACCAAGCCAAACTGACTTATATTTGTTTCTAGATCTGGGCAGCAGCACTGTGTTTAATGGTCTGCAATGAATATTCATAGCAAATCATCTGCATACATTGTTCATGCAGCCTTATTTAAACTCCTTCATGCTTCTTAAGGAATTGGAGCAAAACAGCCTCTGGCAGATTTTGTCCTCTTGGCACCCATTATTAAATTCTGAGTGGAGGTTGACAGCAATGAGCATAAATTTAGCATTCATAAATAAAAGGAAGAAAGTAAAGAAGCTATCCTGGAATTTTTCAAAAAAGAACAGATGTTTAATTATTGGAGGTTTTTAAAATCAAAATGTGAGTATTTACTGTAAATCAAAATGTGAGAAGTAGGTGCAGATTGTGTAGAAAAATCTGTTAGAAGAGTTCAGAAATAATTTGAAATTCAATAATTATAAACCTTTAAAAAGAGGATATCTGATAGAAAAGAACTGGCAGATAAAGATAACATATTGGGTCTTATTGGAAAACTATCAAGGGAACATTTAAAATCAGATCAAGAGATCAATTAGTAGCAGATGGATGTAACTGTCAATGGTTTTCCTATTTACAGTTAATGAAAGATTTTAAATGGATAAAAAGACCTGGTATGGAGCAAATAGATTTTGAAACACAAATGTGTATTAATATGGATATGCAATTGCTAAACTTCCAAACTTTTGTTGAAATTTGAAACAGGAAAAACAGGTTAAAATATATGATAAAGTACACTAAGAATTTTGTTTATAATATGAAGATAAATCAATGGAAAAATTGCAATAGCAATATGTCAGGGTAGTGATTTAAGAGTTGATCAGCTGCTACAATGATGCACTGATGTAATGATGGGAATGAGTCAGCAAGGTTTTTGGCTGTTATCCCTTTAAGAGCCTGTATAATAATAAGATGCCCTGTTAGAACATCTTTCTATCGATGTGTGTTCTTCCCTGCTGTAATTTACTCCTGCCTATAGTATATGTATGTATAGATATATTATTTTGTAGATAAAACCCACTATTTCTTACAAACCTCTGTTTGCTGTTATTGCTCCTAGGTTGTCTCACGTAGTAAAGCTGTGCACACTCTGACACAATAACAATAGCACTTAGACTTATATACCACTTCACAGTTTTCTCTAAGTAGTTTACAGAGTCAGCATATTGCCCCCAACAATCTGGATCCTCATTACACCAACATTGGAAGGATGAAAGCTTGAGTCAGCCTTGAGCCTGGTGAGATTTGAACTGCTAAATTGCTGGCTGCTGGCAATCAGCAGGAGTAGCCTGCAGTACTGCATTCTAACCACTGTGCCACCACAGCTCTTACAGGGTTAAAGGGGTTGAAATTTACACTGTGTTATGATTTCTACGAGAATTTTTATATATTTGCAAAATAATACTGTTGGATAAACAGAAAAAGGTATTAATGGTTTTATGTCTAAAACACTTGTTGCCATAAACTTTAATTGGGTGAAACAGTGCACCACAGGGCAACAATTTTTGAACAAAGGTGTGGTTAAAATGACTTAATTTCCAGAATGTGTCCAAAATTCAGGAGCCGTAATTCCCATGGAAATTTGGGAACATTCTTTGCTACTTCAATGCTGCTTCACCAGCTCTGTTGTGCTGCTTCTGCAGTCATGTGATGCTCATCTTTAACATTCTGTGACAGTTTCCCAGCCACTCTCACAACTTCTTGCTTCCTGCCACCCAGCAATAGCCACTAGCCTCTCTGTTGAGAAGGGGGAAGAAAGGGAAGGAGTTAGGGACAAAAAGAAGGATAGAGGAAGGAGGGAGGGATGAGGGAAAGAGAGTGGGATAGAGAAATAATAAAGAGGGTAGGAAGAAAGGAAAATTTCTGATGCACCCTGTCAATTTCTGACAAGGAATACAAAGGGGAAGTGGCAAGGAGTCTGAAGTCACTCCTGTTTCTGCTGCTTTTTTGCCCATCCTTGGTTATTCTGTTTCTCTGTTTATATAAGGAAATCATTTTGAAATGATGACCAAATGGGGCATTGGTTCGGTATTAAATAATCACCAAAATGGTTTTGTTTGTCATTTCCCCTCCTTCCAATACTGAAAGATTGTTTACTTCTGGTATGGTGTTTAAATGCAATCAGGAAAATGAAGTGTCTTTTATTTGATTCATACAATAAAGGACTCGTAAAGTGTTGCCAGTTCTTAAAGGCAGATTACAAGATTAGAAACTAAAATAATGTCAAAGGGAGTTATAGTGACAGGGACATGACAGTGATCAAAAGGAGCTTTTGTTTATAAAAGCAATGTTTGATGGCAATATGGAGGTATAGGTTATCTTGAAATCTCAAGTGATAATTCCAATTCTGGAAGATGCTTCCAGAGTGGTATTCAAGTAGTTCGTACCGGTTTGCACCAGTTCGCGCAAACCAGTTTCGGGAAATTTATGCTGGGTAGCTAAACCGGTAGCAACTGCTAGCTGGCCACGCCCCTGGTTACTCGGTCGCTACTGCTTGCCACACCAGCCCACTCAACTCTCACTTGCCACACCACGCCCACTGAACCAGGAAAAAAATTGAAACCTACCACTGCAGTAATCATTGGAAAGTTGTTGTGGAAGAGGAGGCTTCCAGCAAGAGGCTAAAAGAAGTAAAGCTGTTATTTCATTGTTAGAAAGTATGGTGGGAAGAGAATGTTCTGGAAACAATTTATTGAGAAGTGTTGCTTCATTTGAAGTATCACTGATATGAAGTATCTTCATAGCTTTGCATAGAAACTTTCAGAATTTTGTGGCACTTTTCAAACAAACACCTTATTACATAAGATGGAAAACTTAGTTTATATTTAAACCAGGTCAGTTTACCTAAAGAGAAAAATGTTCGTAGTAGCTTACCCTAATCTGAGAATCATCCAGTTTTGGAGTTTAGAATATCCATTGCTGAGAATTGTGGGAGCTAAAGTCTGTACATTTAATGGCATTTAGGAAGGAAGAGGCAAAGACGTTTATGAAGATAGAATGAATAATTAAGAGTGATCATTTTCTTTCTCTTAATTTGCTTAATAGTGGTCTTCAAATACATACTTGAGAGTTATTCATATATTGATGTTATCTTTCTCCACAAATCTAGGCAGCAATGTATATATATTTACCTGAAACTAAATTTTCTTTGGTAAAAAAAAAAGATTTGATTTGATTTTTATGTTCTTGTACCTTTTGCAATCCATGTCAAATCCAGAGTTTGCCACCTGGCTGGAATTTTAACAGATTGCCCATCTGAGGTTTCTGAATACTGAGTACTTCTGTTTTGCTTTTATTTCAGCTTTAATACCAGTATTTTTTGATATCTTCTTAGTTCAGACTTCCATTTAAATGCATAAAGAAACTCAGGAGAAATGACTTTTCTTCTCTTTTGGGAATGCAGAGGGACTGCACTGGAGAATTACATATATTCTTGGAAATGAGGTTTCTACTAAAAAGTAAAATATAAATAAATCTAAAATTCCTTTATTCACGCTCTTTATGCTGATAGAAAAAAAGCTGGAACAGTCATTAAAGAGATTTATTCTCATAGCCTCTTTGCGCCATAATATTGAAGCCAGACAAATAGATGGAATGCAGAAACAGACTGCTGGTTTCAAAAACCAACTGCTTTTTGCTGCTATGATCTGGCTTCAAAACATAGTTATATATTCAAAACTTATCATTGCTCTGCTAATAATTTGCTAATAATGATCTTTTCCTTTTGCACAGGATTACTTCAATCAAGCATATATTTTTCCTTGGTCATATTTGTCTGCCTGCAATATTAAATTTTTTCTTCATTCAAAAGGAAAATGGACAAAATGAAATCCAAACCTCGATTTTATTGAGGGTCACATCAGGATTTGACCTTGGGGGCCTGGTGAATGTGGTCAGGGTGGGCATGGCCAGCTCAACATCATTCATGTTGGGGGGGGGCACCTGTGGTGGTTCCGATAGCTATGCCAGAAAAAACAGGCCCCTGAGCTCCATTTGCAGCTGTGACAGCTTTCTGCTACCCTATGCCAGCAAAAACAGAGGGCTGGGCCACTTGTGGCCCTCGTATGCTCCGTTTTCAGCTGCAGCAGCTCCCGTTTTCGCTGGCAGAGGCACTGCAGACCAGTCCTTCTGTCAGGGTTCCAAGTAACATCCATAACAAGAGAACACTCCTCAAAGTTTCATATTATTAGAGATAATAATATGGGCACATCTGGGAAAACCTGAATCTGAAAGTTTCCAGATTTTCCACACCCAAAAGAAAGTTCAAGTCCCTGCCCAGCACCCACATATCCAATCAGGAACCATCCAAAACAGGAGTTGCCTCCCAGTCATCTCATCAGAGCTGCAGGGCTAGTTGACCTTGACTTTCCGAGAAAGAATGTTTTTATGGCTACATATGACCTACACTCTGTAAAAAGCCCCTCCCATTTTCCCACAGTAGAAAATGTGGCAGGTCTGAAATCCAAAAGGTAAAAGATGGCTTGCAGGTCTGACATCTTCACTGTTTCCAGGGCAGCCCCTTGGGCGAGATCTAAGCGCCCTGCGGGCTGGATCCGGCCCCCGGGCCTTGAGTTTGACACCCCTGCTTTAGCATGTATTTCGGCTCCTTTGAAGAATTAGAATATAATCTCCAGAGGATAACCTCACCCAAGAGAAGTATGAACTTGTTTTCTGGGTAAATAATATACTCTTCAAGACATTTCCATGCATAGCCTTACCAGAATCTATGAACTTCTATGGGTTCTGTGAAGTCGGGGGAGGGAAGGCTGGGTGGGTGTTGGGGGGGAGGGTGGGAGGGATGTATATTAGGCTTTACGGGGGTGTGTGTTAGATTTTAATGTAATATGATTGCACATGTATACTGTCTTCTTTTATTTATTTATTTTTAAACTAAGATATGTTAAGCATATTGATATGGAAGCATAAATACCATCAACATAGAATGGAGTTTGCTCAGAAGCGGAAATACACCAATGAGAGGAAGAGTGGGAAACAGAGGAGAGAAGAAAGATGGGAAGAGAGGGATAGGGGAGAGGGTAAGGGGGGAAGATGAGGAGGATAAGGAGGAGTGGAATGTAGAGAGAGGAGAAGGAGAAAGGAAGGGGAAGTAGAGTAGGAAAGGATGTTGGAGGGAAGAAAGGAGATAGGAGAGAGGTAGAAGAAAGTGGTGTATGGAGAGCAGAAGAGCCAATAATGGGTTTTTATCTTTCTGGGCGTTGATGACAAGAGGAACTGATGTAATTACTACTTAATACAATAGGATAGTGGCTATGTAATAGTATATATGTGATTGTATGTTATGAAAATGGAAAATAAAAAAGTATATTTAAAAAAAAGAATCTATGAATTGTATTTTTCATGTGTTCAATTTTGCTGATAGAAAGGAGTTATTTCAGTTGATGGAGAAAAGACAAAATATGAATCCAGTAAGCAGCAAAATAAAAAAAAAATGTGAAATTTCTTGTTTAGAACATGTAAACCAGGATTGGAGGCCTCAACAAAGGCTCCCAAACTTCTAGACAATTATAGAAGGACAATCCATTATGCTGTGGCATTAGCCAAAGAGACGAGGCCATATTTTTTTAGCCTATGGAAGAGGGGACAGAGTAAGATGGGAATAAGCTTCTGGGAGACAAACCAATCCTTTCCCTATAAGCCCCAAAGTCTTCCAAGTTTAAAATAATTGTGCTGATATTTGATTATCTTACTGCCAACATTCAGTCTGCGAGTCCAAGAGAATGACGTGTATCTTATAGATTGAAGGGTGTGTGTCTTGATATAAGACACTTCACTGTGATGTCAAGCAAAAACGTCACTGCTTTAGAGAAATTAGTCTTGATATAAAAAGTGGTATAAACATTATTTAAATAAGATTTTGATATGCAAAGCACAATACTTTGGAGAAGGAAGCTGGGGCTTCTTTGAGGGCCGCATGACTTTATGTAGGTATACTTAGAGGTTTTCTCTTTACTTTTAGACTTACTCCTAGTAAAAGTGCTTAAAACTATGGTCTTAAATGTTAAGAGAAATATTAGAACTTAGGAGTCCAGTATCTGACTTCATATTTTACTGCAAGCAGTATTTGTTTAACCATAACTTGATGAAGAAACCAAAATAAATTGGTTTACACATAACTTTAAACAAGTATCATGCCCAAAGCTACTGCTATTCAGTAGAGGTAGTGGTTACATAACCTGCTTCCTCTCTCTCCCTCACCCTCCCTCATACATACATAGACACAGTTTTAAATGGAAAGAAATGGAAATTTGGCATGCGGAAAAGCGAAGCACCAGTCTTAAACATAAAGTTTATTTCCAAAATTGCCTCTGGGCTGCATAACCTTTGGCTTCCAGATCACTAGATAACAATAAACTGGCAGAGTGTTCTTCATCTAAGTGACCTTATTGATTTTGTAAACCTGAAACCTGATTGCCACATTATAGTTTTCCATTCAAAATAAAAATGCAGGGATAATCCTTTGGAAGTATCATTCTGGGTAAATGCTTTGCAGCTGGATATTTTGGACATGGCAGCCTTTTTGTGAAGGAGAAAATCCCTTAACAGCTATTTTATAACACCCATAGACCAAGAGAGATTCTTAAAATTCTAAACCTGCTTAATCAACCCTAAAGATGGGGTATTTCAGTGCAAAAGCATGCTGCACTGCGATTTATTTAGTTATAAATTAGCATGATAGTTGAAGCTAGCCAATTATAGATTATCTGGATTTTTGCAGCTAGCAGGAGGTTGGAGTCATAGGCCTTGGCGTACCTGTCCAATTATTTATTAAACCATTACTAAATAAATCACAGATAGCATAATACATGAGCCGAGCCTATAGCTTAGCAGGATTTATTAACCCTCTCTATAAGCAGAAGGTTTTACCCTTATCCTGTTTCCCCAGGGGAATTATTGTACATTGGCAACTGGACAAAGGACTATATATACAGGTGTGTGTGTGTGTGTGTGTGTGTGTGTGTGTGTGTGTACACACATATACATGTACATATATACATACAGAAAAGACACACACAGGAAGATCCTATTAATTTTCACAAGAAAAAAAACCAAAAGCATGTGCTAATTCAAATGTTTATGGTAACCTTTTTTCTTTATTTCATTCCATGAGACCTAAAGATTAGATATACCTCACTGCTAATTAGCCTCTCTATGTGTATAATGAAGGGTCTGTTAGTGAAAAATCTGCCATAATGTTATATACAGTACACAATCCTTCAGGAGAGAGAGAAGAGGAGAGAGGGAGAGAAAGAAAGAGAGATCATAAGGTTATATTCCATCATGCCCTCATGTACAAGGTTTTATATTACTCTCCTCTTGGATTTAAATGTTTTTATACATTGCATATCCTCAATGGTGTTTTCAGTTACATTGACAACCAGCACATACATCTGACAAGCCTTAAAAAGTATGAAACCAGTCACATACTGCCTCCTTGCGGTCAAGCTAACTGGGGAAAGGGATGATCAAGTTTGTTACATTCCTCTCCCTTAGTAAACTTGTTCCACTGAAGCTGCTATTACCATTAAGGGAGAGAGTAGGGAAAACCAATAATGTGAGAGTCTTCATGTTTGCAAGTTTCTGGAAATGCCATTAATTGCAATGCCACAGAGGACTATCCAACCCTACCTTATTGTAACCTCAATCTTTCCCTCCACCATCATTCAGGAACTTTCCAATAAATGAAGAGCTGAGCAGCTCAGCCTTGGATTATCTTCTTTATGACTTTCCTCATCCCCACCCCACCTAGTTTGGTTTTGAGTTAAATTTGAGTTAATTATAATTGATATCCAAGTGATGTCCACTATGAGTTCTCAATTGTTCATCTGAAGGTAGATTTATGAAGCTTGGAAGATAATTATTGACAGTTTTGCCAGTGTGGGTGGTTTTCTTTCTGGTTGGTTGGGGATTGCCATTACTCTCATATATTGAAGTGACTTAGTACTAGAGATGAGAGAAGTTTCTAAATCGGTCTCCAAACAGCACATTTTCACCTTCTGAATCAGATGCACTGGTTTCAATTGGGCAGGAGCTGAATAATTGGCTGGCAAAGTTTTGATGGATCACATGCATACAGTTTCACAACCAGAACTCTTTACACCTTAAAAATCAGTTGTTATCCTTTTTAGGTCAGCGTTCAAAAGAAGCAAAATGAATTTTGGAAGCTATTTAAATTTGGTATATTATTGAGATGTAAGGGGGGGGGGGCATCACACAAATCTAACTTCATGACTGAGTATTTTCCTTATATATATATATATATATATATATATATATATATATATATATATATATATATATATATATATATAATTTGCTACTCTAACATATAATTTTCCCAATATATTTCCTCCTCTGAAAATCAATTATTGTGCTATATGAGAATTAGATCGTGAAGGTAATGACCAGAGCAAGACACAGATGAAATAAACCAATTTTAATGGAAGTCACCTTAGCTCCCTTGTGCCTTACCACTGACTATGCCAGTGATGCTTAACTGTCATTAAGTATTATGCTCTAGTTTTGAATTAGAAACAAATATCCATTAAAGGATAGATGAAGCCTATTAATTCCCATCTTTTCTTGAACGTGGGAGTTAAGCCTAAAAGCTAATGCATTGGTCTGTCTTGGCATTGTTTACTTCTTTGGTCCCAAGATAGTCATTTATATTTTATTTACAAAATTGTTTTAACTGACTTTCTTTGTGGAGGTAAATTTACCAATATAGTATCTGAAAGTACTCAACATTGTACAAGACTGAAAAGCTAAAAGTAAATTTTCATGGACAATCCTAAAATAATTTATAATTGGTACTATGTCATTAATTTTAAAAATCAATAACAAAGACCTCTCATTCAATCCTTATCAACAAACATCCATTAAAGCTTACAGAGCAAACAGCCTACCTATTTTAACTTTGAGCAATTAAACCAATTTTATATTCCTTCCTTTTACATTTATCAAACTTAATCTTCAAATAACGTCCTAGAATTGTATTTCTTTTCATTTTTTTCTTTGTCATTTCTCATAACATTCTTTAAAGCTTTAACAAAGTCTCTTTTGTAAATCCAACATAGGAAAGTTCTCCAGGCTATTCTTTTGGTTTGTTTTTTATATATCCCTTTTAATTAGGAAGACATCAGTCAGTTTTATAAGTATATGTCTGGTGTAATATCTTTTCCCATATAATTCCTGTAGACTGTCATTTTTAAATCCACTTTCACAACAGTCTCAGTCTTGTCCAGTAATATCGATTCCTCTTCCATAGACATATCCTTCATCCATAAAGGAATTATTACTCACTGACTTTTCATTCTGCTACAATCATGTTCAGTTCACAATTTCTTTTCTTGAAATCATTTTATTGTGCAGCCTTTTATACAGTTGCTACATTGGGCCATTATTGGGCACAGTAGAAATGCCATGTTCATTTGTCATGAAGGAAAAATATATTTTTTGTGATATTTGTGTTTTTTTAAAAAAAATACAGATTTACTATTGTTTAGCAGCTACAGTAAAATGTAGCTAAGTGACTACTTTTCTGTAAGTTTTTGTTTTATGTTAATATATTTGATTTACATAATAGCACAATTTACATATTAATATGTATATAAAATAATATACATATTACATTTGAAAGCTAGCTAGTAATATGATGTATTTGTTGGCCTTATTTTTTCACATATAATGAAATGGAGTTATAAGAAGGATAATATATCTCAGATTTTTGTAGTTTTTGCATACAACTTGCAAGAAGGTACTAAAAAGCTTAAGATGTCAATACCTATGACAATTCTTGATCTACAACCCAATTCTGAGATAGTAAAATAATCAAACTGTCATTTTTTTCAACCAAGATTCATCAAAAGTCATCAGTTCCTGTTTTCCCTGTCCTGATATACTATTGCATGCAACCTTATTAAAAATTGTGAAATTATCTACATCTGATTGAGTTTAACTTCAGTAGTCAAAGCTGAACATCAACTTGACTTTTTCTGTTTTTTATTTATTTATTGAACAGCAAAAGGAGAGAAATAAAATAATAGATACATAATATGACAAGATATATGTGTTTCTATGTAGTTGTAAACTTAAAAGCTTCAGTCTAGAGGACACACCAATGAGGTTAAAGCATTGCCCAGATTTCTCCTCCTGTATGCCATCGGTTGTGTTCCATGAAGGATTCCACTTTGCCTTGAAGAGTCCTTAGACTTTAAGAAGGAGAATTCATGTGTACCTGCTTTATCTCCTGATTACAACACAATAATGGGCAACTGAGAGAATAATAGTTCCATCTGAACAAAGATACAGTTGAGGGAAAATTTTGTCCCAAAATATGATCATCTTTGTAATCTCATTTCAGATTTTCTCTTAAGAAAATTGGAAGTAATTGAAGAGAATGGAGCTGAATCATAAATCTCTATATCATTTTTATGTTTTTTATCCCCTGGTGTCTGAGGAGAAGTTTTGCTTTACTTGCTAACTTATGCCTGGTTTTTAGAAATATCAATGTTCAGGTAAGATGAAGAAAAAAGCTGAAAGAGTTTCATAGCAATGTGGATAAAAAAGCATAGAGACTCGGGACTGAGCATTTCAGGACAGTTGTTAATTTTATTGCCTTTTTGCTATAACAAATCAAAAGTAAGACTAGTGATCCTTAACCTATTTTCAAAACTGTGGTCATAGCCAATGAGTTAAAAACATTCTTGGCCTTTGGAGTGCCATGGCCATACTCACAAAAATAGTGGATATGGTCTGTACCAACAAGTATTTTGATTTTTATTTCATTTGGCTGCAATTATAGTGAATATGATTATTTTTAAATCATGTAATTAGTATTCTTCTCCTACTGCATTAAAAAATAACAGTAGCAATTTTGGAAATTTCTGACCTATATAAAATCCTGAAGTGTCAGGTTGTGCATTTAATATTTCCAGCATTAAGTATACACTTGACCAATTCAACATCTAACTTTCTCACACAGATAGTTAATGCAATTAATTCCCTGAGATTGAATGAACAGGATAAACTTTATTTTGATTCTGATTTTCACTTCCATTATGCATCATTACTCAGAACAATTTCTAAAATAAACCTAACAAATAGAGCTGGCTGTTGTCCAGATGTTTGGTTTTGAACAAAATCAATTGAATGATTTGAGGCTTGTTCAGCATATATGAAATCCATAACACTTGTCAAAGAATCATAAAGCACTTTACATTTTAAATCTTCAAATAATACACTTAAGATAATCTTTTTAAATGTACAGTTACATTCAAACGTGTTCTTTTTCCTAGTCAATGTTTATATGTGCCATAATGTTCACAAAGTTCAAATTGGTTTTCAGTATTAACAGTATTCACATTAACAGTATTTTTATTGGATAAAATCATAATGAAAATTGCTTTATACTTTCATGAGCTGTATGACTGAAGCTGGTTCCGGACATCTCATTTATTATAGTGGTATATCTCTATGTTCCTATCAGGACTATTTGAAACTGGTCAGCACCTGCCTATATCCAGTACTTACAGTATTTCTACTGGCTGATAATTAGGATATTTTAGAAGAATGGCAACCACTCAATTATATTACATAGTGGGACTATTAAACCATAATTTCAAAATATGTGGAAAAGACTAGGGAAATTGCTGTTTGTTGGAAAATCATCCTCAGAGTTTCAAACCTTACAACATCACTTCAATGTCAGGGAACTCAAGATTTTGAACATTATGGAATCTTATTTGGACCCCTTCCCTACATGAAACTATATAATGATTTTGCCACAGCAAGAATCTGAAACTTTGCATAAGCTGAAGATCTAAATTCTTATTAAAGCTGTCTCTCTCATAGCTGTCTTCCTGGCTACAACCTTTTAAAATTAAAAGGCTATTACCGCAGGTTTCAAACTGCTGCAATTTGCTTTCCTTAGTGTATCACAGAACCCAGAATTAAAGTTCATGGCTGCAGTCAATACTTGGCCATCATATGGATAAGAAATAGCATTTCCAATGGTGGGTTGCAGGCGGTACACCCCAGTATGGGCGGAGGCTGCCCAGAGCACCGGATACCGTTCCAGTATGGTGATCCAGAGGGCCCACCCACCTGTCCAAGCTCCTTATTGGTCTTTTAAGTCTTTGGTGCGTACATGGCGCGTACAGCACTTGTGCGACGCTCCGCTGAGCAGCTGGAGCATCCCGGAGACTTGTGGAGGCACTAAGATGCGTGTGCACACTGTACCGGTTGGAACGGGATCCAGAACCTACCACTGAGCATTTCCATATATCAGGTCTACTCTTTACACACACTAAGGAGCAAAGGAAAAGCAACACATTAAGAAATAATTTCCTTTGATTAAACTGGTTTTCAGTTCATGAAAATATAGCTGATGGCCACATTTAATGCCATCTATATGTTGAAATCTCCTTTTGGGAATAAGGCATTGCAAAGTAGCAAAATGTTTTATAATACTTGATTTAATGAATGAATATACTTCAGAGCAATAAGTACAAAAAGGGAGAATATATGTATGTGAAACAGGGAGAACAGAGCCCAATTTTATTTAGACTAAATTTGATGTATATCAAAAGGATGTTGATGGATTGCAACAGCAGATATACATTTAGGAGGACCATCAAATTGCATATCATCTTTGAATGACATATCCCCTAAAAGTTAGGACCTGAAGCCTTCTTTTCTAAATTTTAAAGACTAGGCTAAGAACTCTGGAAGAAGGCACTCATGAAGTTTTCCAATCCACAAAATGCTTTAAAGGAGACAACCAGTAGCCCAACTTGGAAACAAATTGTATATAGTTCTCAGAACAGAAATATTACATGGGTAGCTTGACTAGTACCTATTTGACTCAATGGATTATGGACCAGTTCCAGTTTTACAGAGTTTAGTTTAGTTTAGTTTAGTTTATTTATTTGTATGCCACCCTTTTCCCTGGGGGGACTCAGGGCGGCTCACAATCAAAAGGAAGGGGGGGGACAGACTTTGACATATAAGACAGTACATGATTAAAACGCAACATTCATACCATTCGGGCGGGTTACAATCTTTAGCCCCAGGCCTGACGGGATAGCCAGATTCTAAGGGCTGTGCGGAAGGTCTGGAGGGTGGTGAGGGTATGAAGCTCCATGGGGAGATCGTTCCATTGGGTCGGGACTACCACCGAGAAGGCTCTCCTCCGCATGGTGGCCAGTCGGCATTGGCCAGCGGATGGAACTCGGAGGAGGCCTAAACAATGAGATCTAATGGGTCGTGTGGAGGTGATCGGCAGTAGGTGGTCTCTCAAGTACCCAGATCCACTACCATGAAGGGCTTTATAGGTGGCAAGTAGCACCTTGAAGTGTATCCAGAGATCGACAGGTAGCCAGCGCAGCTCGCGGAGGATAGGTGTTACGTGGGCGAAGCGAGGTGCACCCACGATGTCTCCGGGTATAGCCTTAGGTAAACAAATAGCAGAAATCCAAACTTGATACGACTCAGGAGTTTGTGACAACACAAACACATATTATCTTTTATCACTTCATAATTTATTGACTATTCAGTTTCTCTAACCACCCTCTCTTGGAAGTTGTAGGACAGTTGGCTGGCTCAGCTACCACTTTATGAGTGGATCATCATGTTTATTCATTTATTGTATTTTCATTTCACATTTTACTTGAGACAACAAATCAGCATACATAGAATTTGTCCCTATCTTTATTTCTGCAATAGAGTGTTTAATAAGGTTGATGTCTGATAGTAACTGGCCTGAGGAAGCCTGATGAGCTCTATAGTCAAGTACTGATTTCAACTTGGGTCTCTTCATTCTACATCCAACACTTAATTACAAAGACTGTCATTCAATGTTATTCTATTCCAACCATTTGCATCCAAGAATCCAAGTCAATGTGCATTTTTAAAAAAGAAATATCTTACACATTATAAAATAACCATAAGCAAATGATACAACAATATCTGAATACAGTCTTAAAATTAGGAAAAAAATATCAGCCAATAAAATATGGCAAAAGATTTGCATTGACTATGGAAAAATAACCCAGAAATATCTCAAGTTCAGGTCCCTCAAACTGAACTTGTAAGTGGGCTTTTTTTTTTTTACATAAACACCATCCTATCCTCATTAACTGGCATGCCATATAACAGATTCCAATGATGATAATAAATTATAGACAGTTAGATCCAATCAGATCTGGCATCACATAGGAGAAAAGTGAAGTGTCCCAGAAGTGGAAGAAAGCATTGTTTTAAGTCCAAGAAAATGTGATTTACAATGTACCTATCATATTTTGTGTGAACAGTAGCTTTTGAACTCTTTCAAGGGCAACTTCAAAGTCAGAGTCAGAGTAAACTAAACAAGAAATGCTTAAGAATTCATTCTTCATTCCTTTGAAAAGACTTTGAATCCATCTATTGTAATAATACAATGGTCTTATGTTAGGCTAACTATTAACTGAAGTAAGCATAAAAACTTTTTAAACAGTTCTTGTTTCCCAGCCTTATTAATTTGTACTTATTCTGTTTAGTGGGATTGGTAAGGTAAAGGTACAGGTTCTCCTCGCACATATGTGCTAGTCATTCCTGACTCTAAGGGGCGATGCTCATCTCTGTTTCAAAGCTGAAGAGCCACAACTGTTTGACGGCATCTCCGTGGTCATGTGGCCGGCGTGACTAAATGCTGAAGGCACTTGGAACATTGTTAGCTTCCCACCAAAGGTGGTTCCTATTTTTCTACTTGCATTTTTACATGCTTTCAAACTGCTAGGTTGGCAGAAGCTGAGACGAGTAATGGGAGCTCACTCTGTTACATGGCACTAGGGATTCAAACCACTGAACTACCAAACTTTCTGATTGACAAGCTCAGCGCCTTAGCCACTGAGTCATTGTGACTGCATCCCTTAGTAGGATTGGAGATGCCTATAAAAATAATAAATAGTTCCACACATATCCAAACTCTGCCTATCCCAGGCTTAAATGTCATCAAGTCTTAAAATGTTTATTCAGAAATGTCTTCAAAGTTCATTACTGTTTCCATCTTATCTAATGTGCTGGGCGTATTGCAGTCTTTGATTCAGAACCATACTTGAACAGTGAGCTCAGCATATTGACTGCTGCAGTAGCTTTCATATGCAGATCTCTACCCTGGACTCTACTGAGATTTGCCAGCAATGTTCTCCAGTGACTTAATTAGGCTGGGAGCTCGCTCTGAGCAGTGCGTGCTGCTCAGTATTCATCTCTAATCATGCAAAAACATTAAATACTCTGCCTGCCTCTATCTACCCCCTTTATCTTTCCCATTTTCACCCTGCAGGGAGAAAAGCTATCAGAGATCAGGGGTGATACATCAGAGAGTATGGAAGCTGGGCAAGAAAAGCAATGTGCACTGAAGATCTCATTAGTGCTATTAAAACATAAGCTGCTGTTATACAGATGGGCTTTAAGCAAATGTGTTTGCCCTGTATTTGTGGTTTGGTCCTTCTGAAATATCTTTCAAAGATTCTTAGGCTCCCGTTTGTAGTATAGATTTGGCTCCTCACATATCTCCTCTATTTATTCTGTGATGATCTGTTGACCCAAGTTCTGGCACGTAGATGAAATGCTATATGCAGGAGAGCAATGTCATCGTTCTCCTCTTCCTCTTCCTCTTCCTCCTCCTCCTCCTCCCCTCCTCCTCCTCCTCCTCCTCCTCCTCCTCCTCCTCCTCCTCCTGTGTTTGGATACCATGATATGGTAGCTGCAATATGGAAACATTATTAAAGCAATAAACACTTGGGCAGTTTCTTGTAATTAGACATACCATGGAGATAATTGATGGTGCCAGGCCAAAATCAGACAATCTTGACAAGAAAACAAGGAAAGCAAAACCCATACAACATGTCTTCACTCAAGATGTGACATTCATAGATTATACATACCCAGAAATAAAGATGTTATAGGATTATTGCAAATAAAATTAACTGGAAAAATAAAAGCGTTATCGGAATGATTACATCAAGAAAAAATAGAGCCTGTATTTTATAGATGTTGTAAGAGGAAGTTCTTGAAGACAACAAACACTAAATCAGAATAGAAGACTCATGTAGTAAATTAATACCTAGGAAAGACAGCCATTTGATGGCCAATGTTGTTGTTAGTTGTGAAGTCATGTCCTACCCATTGTGACCCCATGGACAACGTTCCTCCAAGTCTTCCTGTCCTCAACCATCCTCTGGAGTCCATTTAAGCTCATGCCTACTGCTTCAGTTACTCCATCCAGCCACCTCATTCTCTGTCATCCCATTCTTCTTTTGCCCTCAATGTTTTCCAGCAATGACCAATACATACATATAAAAAAAAGGGCACCCAATTAGAAGCCAATATCTCCTTTAGGGATGGAAGCCAATCAGGTGTCCAGCCACTCTCCTTCAGTCCACTCCAATTCACAGGTTTGTTGGTTGGGAAAATAGGGGAAGGAGTATTATATATGTTTGCTGCCTTGAGTTATTTATTTAAAAAATTATATGTGCATGATATAAATAAAGATTAAATAAAAAATATATAGACTTTTAGGGAAGCAATGATGGATTAAGATTGCTTTGCTTTAGAGGAACTGATGATCCAAAGAAAGTATATTGCATCCATCTCTCAGTTATGTAAAAGGAAAGGAGATGTTTCATCTGTAAATGTAAATGTGTGGTATATTTTGCTTTGATGCACTCTATTTTGTGCAGATGTTTATGTACTAGTAAAGGATAAGAAATAATAATCTCAATTTGGTTCAAGATACATACAGTATATGAGGAATCTTGAGAATAACAATAGAAAACAAATAATCTCTCACACTCTTTTTGGAAAATAGAATATTCTGGTCAAATGAATAAATCAACTGCAAAATATACACATATTTCTGATTTGGATAAAGTAAGTTGTTTTGATATATTACTGTTTTACTTGAACACTATTATCTAGTGGAATATAAGGAAAAAATACCTCTTCCTTAGAGAAATTGTACCTAGATTGTTATTGGGCTGAAAACTAACATCAATGGTTAAGAATATTTTCTCTGTATTATGCAAAATACTCTGTCTCTTGATAATTATAACTAATTATTCATGTTGCTGAAAGAAATCTCTAAGTCCTTTGTTTAACAACACTTTTTTGGAAAAAGATATAACTAGTATTTCCACTGCCTCATGAATATTTATCTGAGCATTAATTCATAAACACAGGTTTGGGGAATACACTGTAATCTGGATGAGATCTATTTAGAATTTTCCAGAAAGAAAATCTATCACTTTCTTTCTGTTACTCTTCATGTTACTGTAAAAACTATGGTATATAACTGGGCCCCACATTTATATGCAAGTACATAGAAAACCAATTTTTCCTCTTGAAAGCAATCTTCCTATGTTTAACTTCTACTTTATGCACCAAAAATGTATTTTCCAATCTTTTTAAATAGGATAGGAAGAGGGCAAAATCACATTATCGTTATGACAGTATAAAAAGGCCATTGATCAAAGTCAGAATAAGAAATTAAACAGGGAAAGGAAAGGATCTATTATAAATGAAATAAGATTTAATTTATTCAAAATACAGCCAATAATTCCAACTAGAGCTGAGCATAAATAGCCCTTTTGAAATCTTCAACTAATTTGTGGGAAAGAAAATTGTGGGGCTAATTTCTCTGACTTTTTCCAGTGGAAAGAGAAATTCTTTAACAACTTCTCAAGGGCAGAACTCTTTTATTAATAACTGTAGTACTACTTACATTTTTTCATGATGCTTCTCTTAGCTTTAATTGAGCATAGAAATCGAGAGAAGTTGCAAAATACAGAAAGTGATTATAAAATAGAAGACAGAATATTCACAGACACACACCCTGGCTATTTCATAGCTAATTAGATTCAAACCACTACAGTCCATATATATGAAACTTTAGATGAATCTCAAAAACATTTTTTCTTTCATTAAACTGAATGAGAAACAGCATTAAAATGCAGAATTTTGTCTGTCCAATTCTAACCTCAACAAGTTGTTTCATTAAGTAAACCTTTTAGATGTATAATTTTTATAACTGGAAACCTATGAGTTGAAGCAAGGCTAGCTAACCAAAACTGAATGGATCACAGATATCTGCTAAGGTTGGTTCCAAAAAAATTAAAATGTATTGCAAGTGATTTTTACATTTAGAATGGATCCAAATTGAGTTATATTTAGACAGAAGCATGAGAAGACATAAATTAGTTATACCTTTTGTAACTGATTTCAGCAGGACTTGCATTAGCTGTGACTTAATTAAATCCTCTCAATTACAGTGGATCAACTTTAAATCTGATCAAAATTAAACCCCCTTTTATAATTATAAAAATTAATCTTTGGTGGTAGAGCTAGAGGGGGCTTAACTATCTAGTCTTTAAGTATTGGGCTATATTGAGCTGCTATATAAAGTGCTATTTTCTTTACTTTGGTTTTTCTAATTATATCCATCAAACACATTCCACAATATCAAACATTTTCTTATTTATTTAACTTCTAGCTTATCCATTAAAATAGTTTTTAGTTTTTAAATATATGATGGAAATAAAAACAAAAGACAGATTATAGGGGGAAAAACCATGTGTCTTCAAAGGAAGTAAGTTTTATATTTACATCTGCATTTAGAAAACTGTTATCATCAAAGAGAAGATTTCTACTAGAAAGAAGGCAGCAAGAAGGCCCAAAGCTATGAGATAAATTTAGCTGTGCTATAATCAGGGATGTGCAGTCACTAGACTGGTGGCCTCACCAGTCATGAGGAAAAGGAAAGAATTTTAAAGAATTTTTTAAAAATAATTAAAGCCAAGGTAGTTGCTACAAGATTCTAAGTCACAGTGACTTGGAACAGTGCTTAGTGTTAACTATAGGAGGCGGCCAGAGAACTATGGGCCTCTTTTGCATAAGGAATTTTTTGCCTTTTAAGAGTTAACCAAGGGTTAAAAAGCAAAGAATTCCTTATGCAAATGAGGTACATGTTCTCTCGCCTCCTGTAGAGGCTTTTTAGAGTTCTCTGGGAGCAACTAGCTCAGTCTGACTCAGAGCTCTGGCCTTTCATGAGGGCAAAGTTGAAATCCTCTCTGAAACAGCTGGAAAAGGTGCGTGTGTGGGGAGGGGGGAGGAATTCAAAAAGTGTGATTGCATGCAGAACTTTTCAAATACACACACACACACACACACACACACACAGAGCTGGATAAAAGTATATAAGCCCAGCTTCACTGAAAAGGCAACGTGATTCACCTGCAATCAAAGGCTCCAATCGGAAGGTAGCAGGGGAAGGGGGTGGGTATGGCAGAGGAACTGCTTTCAAGCCTTTGGAAAATATATCCAATCCAACTTCTGTGTTTGTGTTTGAGATTGAGTGAGTGAGAGAGGGATCCAAGTTCTCTGTGTGCGTGTGTCTGTTTGAGAGAGGGGGGAGGGAGGGAGAGAGGGAGGAAGGAGGGGGAGGGAGAAGAAAAAGAATGGGAAAACTTATTTTGCAAGGGGGAAAAATGCTGTCGCTTTAAATCGGAACTGAGCATGCCTGGCTGTGGAATTCTGGGAGTTGACGTCCACAAGTCTAAAAAGCTGCCTCACCAGCCATAAAACTCACCGCACGTCACTGGCTATAATAGTCATACAACTGACACAGTCAACGAAAAACCTTTTGTATTTACATTAAAAATCTTACTGATTTTGCAAATTGAATATGTAATATATATCTTCTAGGTATAAAATCTTATTCGGGGTGGGTTCTGCTTGGCTTTACTGCTGGTTCGTTCACGCACGTATGAACAGTTAAATTAAAATGAACGATTAAAAAACAAGATGGCGGTGGTGACGGTTTGCGACGAGGGACAAGGGTTCACCATTTCCAGCAACCTAGGCTGCCATACCACTCCTGGTTCGGCCGAACTGGTCTGAACTGGTAGGAACCCACCACTGATCTCATTATAATCTGGGGATAAAATATTCCTGAAGAAGTTGGCCTAAGTGTTTTGTCCTCGAGCGTATGACTGACAGCCAGCAACATCCAAGCAGTGCCTGATTGGCTAAGGCACGGCTGGCTAAGCGCGGGCTGTCAGAAATGTGCCTATTGGCCGCCCTGCTTGACAGCTCCGTATAAATAGCTGTCAAGCAGGATGAGGTTCCGATCTACCACATACTAGTTCTGTGTTACCTCTCTGTTGAATAAAGATGTTTAGAGTTACCTCAGGAGCCTCCTGTCTCATTATTCCTACTACTTCCTATTCTACTTCACTGACGACGAAGGTGGGATCCACAGGCCCTGACTTTTATTTAGATATCAGTCTGAGAGATCCAACCATCTCATCTTATACCATATGGGTGTCAAACTTGCCACCGTCACATGACATATCATGATGTTTTTTCTCTTTGCGGAGCTAGGGTGGATGTGGCCTATGTGACACATCCTGTCTGCAGGTTGCCAGTTTGATACCCCTGCTATACCATATTGAGACACTCAGGTATAAATGCAGAATATCCTGCAGCGCCTCCAACTTCTTGACTTCAGGAAGTCCCCACAGGCACCTCCCTTCTCCAACCACCTGCTAACTCATCTTTCATTAATATCAAAATTATGTGCTGCATTTTCCTACTATGGTCATTCAGTAAATTAAGTGAATCCACCCTTCCCCCTACATTCTCAATGTCCCCCATCTATCTTCAGGAACTGACAGTCTTACTACAGTATCCAACTATAGTCTGTTAGCTAATAGATCTTATAATGAAATTGTAAATTGCTCTTCTTTACATCATAAATTGCTGAAGCAGTGAAGGGATAATTGTGCAACCTCATTGGTTTGGTTTTCTCTTCCCCAATAACATAGTTTGGGATCAAGCTTCTTCCACCACCTGTTCCTGATGATGACTATGATATCATCACCCTGCCTTCCAAAGTGATGCTCACTATGTGATTCTATAATCACTGTATGATTCCAATAATGACAGGAGTGTGCATTGCCAGCCACAGACCTATCAAAATCAATCACATCTCTGTCACTCCAGTCCCTAGTCAGATGTATCAACAGTTATTTACCTGCATCAATTCCCTCAAAGCTGGAATTCCTTTTGTGACTCATGCCACTCCACATTAATCCACTTTTGTCTTTCCTTTGTTCTTCATTCATATATCTTAGTTGTTCCAGTTATTCTTGGGAATGCTACACATGAGCTCAGTGGCACTAATTCCCATATTAGTTGTGGTTTGCAGCTTCTAACCAACCTTTATGAGCCCTAGTGACATAGTTGTTAGAATGTGGGAAACTCTGCTCTCAGCCTGAAGTTCAATCCTGATGGGGCTCAAGGTTGACTCAGCCTTCTATCTTCTATGCCTTCCAAGGTCCCTAAAATAGGACCTAGATTGTTGGGGAAATATGCTGATGTTGTAAACCACCCAGGAACAGCTGTAAAGCACAACGAGGTGGCATATAACTGCTATTGTTACTGCTTTTGCTTATCTTAAGTTGACTATACATGCACACACAATTTTAAAAGATAGAATAAAAATATGATAGTAATAATCTGATAATGGAAGCTAAGCTGTGTTGGATCTGGTTGGTCTTGGATCTTAGGATAGATCAGAGAGTCTAATTTTCTCTTCCCCCACTCCATATTCTACTGGAGGAAGGCAATGGGAGGTCATGTAAAATTGCCAGGAAAATGGCAAGGGTGTATTCATGAACTCAGTAGTATTCTAACTCTTCATACCCTTTTTAAAGTGTATAGTAAACTGCAGCTACATTCTCAGGACGTAGCCCAGGAAGGCCTGCTGAGGAATGATGGAGGTCTGCCATTCTTCACTATTGTTGCTCCCTAATTGTATATACCTTCTCTAGTAAATTAAATTGACCCCCTGATGGCCATCTAGCAGACTGCCCTATCAACACAATCCTATAGGATCCTCAAAGCTATGTGAGGTAGCTGTAGTCTGCTTGTTGGGAGACATGATATAACTTCCATACAATAATTTTTTGAGAACCATAGCCAGATTCATATAAGCTAAGCTGCCTGGGCAGAAAGAAAATCAATTGCCCTTGATTATAATAAATAATGCTTTTTAAAATGTGAAAGAAGTAGATGAATGAGTTACTTGCACTTTCAAAATAAATACAAATCCTTGTTCAATGCCATTCATAACTTTGAATGGTCACTAAATAAGTGGTTGTTATCCAAGGATTTTGGCAGCAATATGGGAATGGAATCAGATAATATTTTCTGCCCCCACACTTGACTCCTCGGCAAAATCTAAAAACAAGTCCCAAATTGACCCTAATAGGAGATCTTGCTGCTGAAAATTATATTTTAATATTGAGCCATTTTTTTTCCTTTGGACTCCAAATATCCAGAAGAGAATGGAAGATATTCTCTGGGTATTAAAATGCAATATATTGAGAAAAATTGGAGTTGGAGGAGGAGTGGGGGACCTAAAGAAGTTATGAAAAATCTGGAATATCTAGCAATTTTCTTCACTTACAGGAGAAACTCGAAAAATTATAATATCATGCAAAAGTTCATTTATTTCAGTAATGCAACTTAAAAGGTGAAACTAATATATGAGGTAGAGTCATTACATGCAAAGCAAGATAGTTCAAGCCGTGATTTGTCATAATTGTGATGATCATGGCTTACAGCTCATGAAAACCCCAAATCCACAATCTCAGAAAATTAGAATTTGTGAAAAGGTGCAATATTCTAGGCTCAAAGTGTCCCAGTCTAATCAGCTAATTAAGCCATAACACCTGCAAAGGGTTTCTGAGCCTTTAAATAGTCTCTCAGTCTGGTTCAGTAGGAATCACAATCATGGGAAAGTCTGCTGACCTGACAGTTGTACAGAAAACCATCATTGATACCGTCCATAAGGAGGGAAACCTCAAAAGGTAATTGCAAAAGAAGTTGGATGTTCCCAAAGTGCTATATCAAAGCACATTAATAGAAAGTTATGTGGAAGGGAAAAGTGTGGAAAAAAAGGTGCACAAGCAGCAGGGATGACCTCACCCTAGACAGGATTGTCAGGAAAAGTGTTGGGGACTTTCACAAGGAGTGGACTGAGGCTGGAGTCAGTACATCAAGAGCCACCACACATAGGCAGATCCTGG
The DNA here is from genome assembly GCF_009769535.1 of Thamnophis elegans. Taxonomy (NCBI): domain Eukaryota; kingdom Metazoa; phylum Chordata; class Lepidosauria; order Squamata; family Natricidae; genus Thamnophis; species Thamnophis elegans. Next base: position 31,859,010 of record NC_045550.1, on the reverse strand, counting down.
ACATGGGCTTCAAATGTCGTATTCTTCTTGTCAAGCCGCTCCTGAACAACAAATAATGTCAGAAGTGTCTTACCTGGGTTAAAGAAAAACAGACTTGGTCTGTTGCTCAGTGGTCCAAAGTCCTCTTTTCTGATGAGAGCAACTTTTGCATCTCATTTGGAAACCAAGAGTATGGAGGAAAAATGGAGAGGCACACACTGCAAGATGCTTGAAATCCAGTGTGAAGTTTCCACAGTCTGTGTTGATTTGGGGAGCCATGTCATCTGCTGGTGTGGGTCCACTGTGCTTCATTAAGTCCAGGGTCAACACAGCCATCTACCAGGAGAGCCGAGGTGGCGCAGTGGTTAAATGCAGCACTGCAGGCTACTTCAGCTGACTGCAGATCTGCAGTTCAGCTGTTCAAATCTCACTGGCTCAGGGTTGACTCAGCCTTCCATCCTTCCGAGGTGGGTAAAATGAGGACACGGATTGTTGTTGGGGGCAATATGCTGACTCTGTAAACCGCTTAGAGAGGGCTGAAAGCCCTATGAAGCGGTATATAAGTCTAACTGCTATTGCTATTGCTATTGCTATTTTGGAGCACTTCATGTTTCCTTCCACAGAGGAACTTTATGGGGATGCTGACTTCATTTTCCAGCAGGACTTGGCACCTGCCCACTGCCAAAGCACCAAAACCTGGTTCAATGACCATAGGATTCCTGTGCTTGATTGGCCAGCAAACTCGCCTGACCTGAACCCCATAGAGAATCTATGGGGTATTGCCAAAAGAAAGATGAGAGACATGAGACTGAATAATGCAGAAGAGCTGAAGGCCACTATTGAAGCATCCTGGTCTTCCATAACACCTCAGCAGTGCCACAGGCTGATAGCTTCCATGCCACGCTGCATTGAGGCAGTAATTGCTGCAAAAGGGGCCCAAATCAACTACTGAGTATATATGCATGCTTATACTTTTCAGAGGTCCGATACTGTTCTATGTACAATCCTTGTTTTATTGATTGCATGTAATATTCTAATTTTCTGAGATTGTGGATTTGGGGTTTTCATGAGCTGTAAGCCATAATCATCACAATTATGACAAATCACAGCTTGAACTATCTTGCTTTGCATGTAATGAGTCTATCTCATATATTAGTTTCACCTTTTAAGTTTCATTCCTGAAATAAATGAACTTTTGCACGATATTCTAATGTTTAGTTTCATCGGTAGTTATAGCAGGCGATGGATAGGGATGTCTCTACAATCCACCATCTATATTGTTTTGACATTAAACTGCTTATTTTTTTCTTGTGTAGTTGATTATGTGACATCAAATCAGTGTCACCTTTTAGCAACTACATAGATTTTCTCATGACAACTTTCCCTTAACCTGGTTCTTGTTTAGTTCTTGCAAGAGAATCTATCCCCTGTTATCTGAGCCTATTCACCTAATTCACCCATCTAATATACACTAGATAAAATGGTCACGTGAAGATTTTTCTGGAGATAGAAGCAATGAGAAAAGTTTAAAATTTCAAAGGTTATTTTGAAACGAAGACAGAATAGAAACCTGCCAGGAAAAAAAAACAGTGAACTTTACTGAGGCTTTCTGTATTATATTTACAGTAATATAGACTATTGAATCATTGACTTTATGTTACCTGTGATATTAGCTTGTAGCTCATGCTGCAATATTGGAAATAATGAAGTTTGAACAGCTGACAAAACATAGAGAGTAATCAGGGCCAAGTTCTTATCCAACTCAAGTCTTTGATTATCAATAAGAATCGGAACAATTTTATATTTTCCACTACTGCTTTCTGCTATCAACTTTACGGGGATTCACAAAACCAGAATATTCTTAATATGGTAACTTTTGTTTTTATTAATTTGTATGTCAGTGGTGAGATATGACTGGTACGCTCCGGTATGGGCGTACCGGTGCCTGCTGGGAGCACCAGGTACCATTCTGGTACAGTGCTCTGGAGGGCCCACCTGCCCACCTGCTCTCCTTACCGCTATTTGATCCGATTGGGGCATTTGTGCACGCGCATGGAGCGTATGGCGCCTGCGTGATGCTCTGCTGAACAGCTAGAGCATCGTGGGCGGTGGGTAGGCATGCGCATGCTGCAAGCATGCTGCACGTGTGCACATGGTGGGCACCCAGCCCTGTTGCACTGTACCGGTTGTAACGGGATCCGGAACCCACCACTGTTGTGTGTGTGTGTATGCATATGCATTTATTTATTTATTTATGCAAGACAGTGTTGACAACTAATAACTTCCTGGATAAGTCCTGAAATTTTCTTGGCAAGGTTTTTCAGCAGTAGTTTGCCATTGCCTCTTTCTAAGAGCTAAAAAAAAATGACTGAGGTCACCCAGCTCTTTTTCTGTGCCTAGGACAGGATTAGACTCTGCCAGTTCCTAGCCTAGTTGGTACTTAACCAGTACACCAAACTGGTTCTCTATTTATTTATTAATAGGATTATGTATGTATCCCACATTTCTGTTTCCATGAGATTCCAGTTCTGTTCCTGTTTTTGTTCAACTCAAACCAGAGCAGAGTTCCTCCTGGTTCGGATGAGCCAGTAGTAACTTGACGGCCTGGGTTGCTGGAACCTGTAGCGACCCAGGCCTGCTACACACCTGAACCAGTTGTCTTGGTGGCGCCATAGGCACTGCCATCTTGTTTTTGCCTTCTGTGCATGCGAACGCATGTCCCTGAGCAAACCAGCAGTAGCGGCAGCCGGAACCCACCCCTGTCTCAAACCCAATAAATTGACCTGTTAGGCCATTTGATCTCACTTTGTCAGTCTTGGGGATCTTTCTATTTTTGAAAAATAGAAATCTTTAGGGAATAATTTAATGATTTACTGTATACACATATAAGAATTGCCATTCATAGTTAACGTTCCTTCAAAGTGGTACCCTTTTCATCTCAGATAAGCAGTTTTTCAAGCAATGACCAACATCTTCACAGGAAAATGAAAGGAACAGTGCTGTGTAACACGAGGGCATATTTAAAATTTCTAACGCTTCAGCAGGTTTCTATCAGCTGGGATCCATCCAATGTTTCTGTATCACTGCATCCAGGAACACTAAACAGGATGGGTGGACTTGATTACAGTAGTGATGACTATGAGAAGACCTGAAGGGCCCGATATGAGACAGATTATCCCAGAGAAATGGCTGCTAAAGAGCCAAGGTGGCGCAGTGGTTAAATGCAGCACTGCAGGCTACTGCTAGATCAGCAGGTCAGCGGTTCAAATCTCACCGGCTCAGGGTTGACTCAGCCTTCCATCCTTCCGAGGTGGGTAAAATGAGGACCCGGATTGTTGTTGGGGGCAATATGCTGACTCTCTGTAAACCACTTAGAGAGGCCTGAAAGGCCTATGAAGCGGTATATAAGTCTACTGCTATTGCTATTGCTATTGCTATTGCTAAAGTAAACAGCAATTTTATGACACATAATCAATCCATCAATCAATCCATCATCAGACCCTGCAGTTTTTCTGACTGGCCCTGGCTCTGAACTGAAATACACAAACACACTTAAGAAATTATCTTATGATGTATTTCTCTGGGAATTAATTGAAGTGTGGGGAGTCAAGGAATCTAAAAACCCCTAAAGAGATGACTGTACAAAGAAAGACAAAGGATATAGTTGCATTGCTCAACTAGCTCCAAATTAATTATGACCACCAATTTTATCTGCATCTTTGAAATGCATTTGGGTAATTTGTTTTCTTTCCTCAAATGTGTTTGTTTATCCAATTTATTTAATCACCCATTTCACAAAGCAAGTAACTCTGGGCAATTGCAATACAATAAACATACAACACATATACAGGTAGAATAATTGCTCAATTTGCTTTGAAAAATGGCAATTTATCTTCTTCATGTACAATATATGTGTGATCTGACCCCCAATTTTAATTGGTTAAGGGCAATATAAATGCTTTATAAGACTCACCATTTCCCCACCACTTTGGTAAATATAGAGTAAATGTTTATTAAAGTGGGTTGTAAATTATGTCACGAGGTATGCTTCAAAACCTGGATTATAATGAAGTAGAATGGAGGGAATATTCCATTATATTATTTTACCATTTCAAGTAGTAAAAGAAATGTATTAAATACTAACCCAATGAAGTGATATGAGATGTCTTAGTGGAATCCTGGATTTGAGTTTTTTTAAGCAAAGCACAGTAATCGTAAAGGTATCAACTTCCTCCGGCAATGGCCCTGCAATTCCAATTATTTTTAGGATCCAAGGCAGGAGCATCCTGGTGACTCATACATTTGTCACTCTAAATAAAGGGCAGCAAATTAAACTAGCTGTGATTTAAATCACCAGCAGTGATTTAATATCAAAATCAGCTCTGTCTTAATGGATTTGGTTTTATTCTGTAATTATGTCTTAAGTGATGCCAAGCTATTTCCAGAGGATTAAGATATGGAGGCCTGATGAAAGGAAAACTGAAGTGTTAACATATACTGAAGGGAACAGTTGCTCCTGAACATTCATTTTAATTATCTACAGGCAATAATGAGGCAGTTCATGACTTTGGTATGAACTCTTCAGCCTTTGCCTGCCCTTTGTATTGCAAAGCATTCTCTACATTAGAGTCTTAATTGAGTAATATGCCAGCTGTTTATTTCCATAGTGGCAATGTCAGCTTTGACTAAGATAAGAAATATTACAGTCCAGTATAGCATTTCTCTCAAGCAACTTTCCAGTCTGTACAGGTATATTGGACTTCAACTACCAGAATTCCTAGTTAGTATTGCCATTGGTTTAAATGCTGGAAATACAGTCCTGTTCTAGCTGCTCTACACCAGTTTCTTTGAAAATGATGTTTAAGAATGGTCATACAACTGATCCAAATTACAAGAATCAGCTACTCAATAATAGGACTATCTTTTCTGATTCAGATTAAGTTGCATAGTTGTTGCTTTCTCAGAGCAAAAATATAGTATAGGTGATGGAACCATCTATCTGATTTCCACAGCTGCCCATCTCAACAAGTGACTCTGGCTAACATGCATCATAAAATATTAAAACAGTACAAAATAAATACATATGGCACCAAGTAAAACTGTTACTATAGATGTTAATACAGGCAGGAAATGGGGCTCTATGACATAATAGTATGTTAAGCATACAAAGCATATGTGCCATAATAACATACGGATGGGAAATAGTATATTTTTCATGGTGGCTTCTGGACGTTATGAAAATTTTTAAAAATGGTTTATGTGTGATTTTAAAATTTTACACAACATTTGCTTATTTTCTGCTGAAACATGATGGGAAATCATGCACATATAATTTGGTAGATAACTAAGAAGAGCTGTGACGGCACAGTGGCTAGAATGCAATATTGCAGGCTAACTCTGCCTACAGCCAGGAGTTTAATCCTGACTGGCTCAAGGTTGATTCAGCCTTTCATCCTTCTGAGGTCAGTAAAATGAGGACCCAGACTGCTGGGGTCAATATGCTTACATTATAAGCTGCTAAGAATGTGTACTGTAAAGCACTATGGAGCAGTATGTAAGTCTAAGTATTATTGCTATTGGCAGGTAACTGCAAAAATGTTTTGAAGAGGCAAATTAACTTGCACACTAAGGATTGACCATTTTTGTGCTATAGTGTGATCCTTTAAAGATTGTATTTAGGCAGAAGAGATCTAGAATAAAATCTCGACTCAAAACTACAGTTCATGAACAACCTTATGATAATTTTTTTAAACCTACAAGTGTAAATTCGTTTGTAATTCTTCACAAGCTAACATTTAAAGTAATTATAAATCACAATTATTGTTAATAATTTAAATGTATTTCCAAGAAAGTAGTGATTTCACAAGTTGTCTTATTAACAGTTGAAAATACTCCAGACAGAACAGCCTTAGATGACATATGGACTTGGAATAGCAGAAGTAACCTTGAAAACTACTATTGAAGGAGTGCTGACTTATTTTGGCAAAGTGGAACACTTGGAGTAGAACAATTTCTTCTATGCCAAAGCAATTTAGAGGTAAGAGTGAAAATAGTATCCCCATCCCCCTACAAAATTAATTATAATGTTGTTTTTACAATTAAACTAAAGTAGGGGGAAGAATAGGTCTAGGATGGAAGAATATAAGCTTTCTTAGTAAAACTAATACTGTTATAACAACAACTGAAGAAGCTAAATTTCACTTGAAAAAGGTAAAATCAGAAATATTTCTTTCAGTGTGAGGGGAAATACATCCGAGAATAATAAGTATAGATTAGTATAGAATAAGAATAATAAGTAAAACTGCCATATGAAGTAAAAGACTCAGAAGTTTCTTATTTTATATATCTGCCCATTTACAGCAGGTGCAAAAAACTTTCTAATTTCCCTTATCCTGGAAAATCTAGAAAAACTAGTTTCCAGCCAAGAAGTTCCAGTGCTGTGTAAAATTTGAAAGCTTGCACAGTTTGAACAAAATTTTAAATTAAAGACCGGAACATAATTTTAAAGGTCAAAAAATTGTATCCTTGCCAAAACTCAGCTGAGTTTTGGATGTGGGTTGGATGTGTTAGAAGTGCAACTCTACCAGAGAAAAGATATGTCCATATGAAGGGACCCAGGAACAACCTCAGACAGTTTTTGGCATATAGGACAACAGTCTCTGATGTTCTGCTAAATATAGGTGCTGAAATGCAGTCCATAGGGGACATCTAGTGTCTGCTGGATCTAAAGTCCCATGTACACAGGCATAGTTGATATAGTTGTTGCCTTACCATATTGAGGAGGGGAATGAAAAATTAAAGGGATAATTTTTGGTGTAGAAATGAATAAATGCTCTTCTTTTCCTTATATTTTGCAAGCTAATAGGAAAGTTGTAGTAATTCTTTCTCATTTACACTATCACCATCATTGGGGGTTTTTTGTAATTGTTTTGATATAATTCATGAAGTGATCTGTCTATAGATCTAACTGGCAATAAATAGTAGTAGCATTTAAGGCAGCTAAAGAAAATGTTTCTGTGGCAACATGACATCACCAATGTAAAAAAAAAAAAAACCTAATCCATGGCTAAGTAACCTTTTCTATTTAGTTTAGGCCAGATAGAAAAGGGAACATCTTCCAAAACCATTTATTGAAGATAATGGTCTGAAAACCAGAGGCTGATGTTGCTGAAGAAGGCTTAGACATGCCTTTTTGGTATGTTCTACCCAATCTCAGTTTCAGCAGGATGAACAAAATCAAGTCAGCACATTCACGTGATCTGGGAGTGGTGAACAGAAAGGACATTTCAATTTAAGATGGAAGGGTGATTGGTTTAGATCAGCCAAACATTCTGAGAGTATAGTTTTAATCTACAGTAACAAGAAAAAACATTTTCCCCATCACTACCTGACAAGCCCAGTGCAGTTGGGCAAGATCAAGGAAACAAAACAACGAAGAGTTTAGTACACTAATGCTAGTCTCGGGAAATAGACTCTTAAACCTGCAAGAAGAATTTCCAACCTTCATTCATAGTGAGTTATTTAAGACAGACTCTCTTTGAGTGCTTTGAAATACTTCTTCTCAGGTTTCTGGCCACATGGGCTTAGTTTCCATTTGTGAGGTAAAGCTGCTTCCCCCAATCTCTTGATTATTTATGTCTCTCAAATCTTGGGCAAGAGTTCCACAACTGCACCCTGTGGGGTCAGTCTCTTGCAGCTACAGTTTTTGTAGCTGTCTATGCAATGCTCAGTAATTAGTGTTTCCCTTGATGGGAGATTGGTTACCATTTTGCTTACATTATGCTGATTATGACAACATTAGGTGCCATGATGATTATTGTTGTTATATGCAGGCCAATCACAACTGGATGAATCTGGAAGGCTATTCTAGTACGGGTATTCTCCATGATGCCCAGTGGGTTCTTCCAGGTGCTACCATCTATAAAGCCAGGAGCAGATTTCTTAGTTACTTGTGCCAGTATCATCCTTGTAGCACTACCCGAATGGTATGACTGTTGTGTTATCTTTTAACAATGTATTGTATTTTGTTCATGACTTGTTTGTCCTCCCCTCCCCTGACTTGTGAGCCACCCTGAGTCCCCTTAGGGAAAAGGGCGGCATACAAATAAAGGAACTGACTGACTAGTTTATTATAGTTTGTAGTTTTATTAGAATTTGTAGGCCGCCCTTTTCCCTGAGGGGACTCAGGGCGGCTCACATAAAACTGGGAAGGGGGGAACACAAACATCAAGATAGAAGACATGTAATAAAATGGTAGGCAACATACATTCATCATTCGGGAGGGGTAACTATCCTTATCCCCAGGCCTGACGGGCGAGCCAGTTCTTCAAGGCTATGCGGAAGGCTTGGACGGTGGAGAGGGTACGAATCTCCACGGGGAGCTCGTTCCAAAGGGCCGGGGCTACTGCTGAGAAGGCCCTCCTCCTTGTGGTTGCCAGCCGACACTGGCTGGCCGATGGAATACGGAGGAGGCCTAGTCTATGGGATCTTATTGGTCGCAGGGAGGTAATTGGCAGAAGGCGGTCTCTCAAGTATCCAGATCCACTGCCATGTAGGGCTTTATGGGTGATTAATAGCACCTTGAAGCGCATCCGGAGATCGACAGGCAGCCAGCGCAGCTCGCGGAGGATGGGTGTTATGCGGGTGAATCGAGGTGCACCCGCAATCACTCGCGCGGCTGCGTTCTGAACTAGCTGAAGCCGCCGGATGCTCTTCAAGGGCAGCCCCATGTAGAGCACATTGCAGTATTCCAGCCTAGAGATCACAAGGGCCCGAGTGACTGTTGTGAGAGCCTCCCGATTCAGGTAGGGTCGCAACTGGCGCACCAGGCGAACCTGGGCGAATGCCCCCCTGGTCACAGCCGTTAGGTGGTGGTCAAATGACAGCTGTGGATCCAGGAGGACTCCCAAGTTGCGAACCCTCTCTGAGGGGTGCAAAATTTGACCCCCCAGCCTGAGTGTTGGAATATTAGTCAAATCTTTGGGAGGAAAACACAACAGCCACTCGGTCTTTTCTGGGTTGAGCACAAGCTTGTTAACCCTCATCCAGTCCATAACGGCCTCAAGACCCCGGCTCATCACATCATTGAGTTGGCACGGGGCGGACAGATACAATTGAGTATCGTCCGCATATTGATGGTATCTAATCCCGTGCCTGCGGATGATCTCTCCCAGCGGTTTCATGTAGATGTTGAATAGCAGGGGGGATAAGACCGAACCCTGAGGCACCCCATAATTTAGGGGCCTAGGGGACGATCTCTGCCCCCCCACTAACACCGACTGCGACCTGTCCGAGAGGTAGGAGGAGAACCACCGTAGCACGGTGCCTCCCACTCCCACCCCCCGCAGTCGTCGCAGAAGGATACCATGGTCGATGGTATCGAAAGCCGCTGAGAGGTCAAGGAGGACCAGGATGGAGGAATGTCCTTCATCTCTGGCTCTCCAGAGATCATCAATCAATGCGACCAAAGCGGTTTCTGTGCTGTAACCGGGTCTGAAGCCTGACTGGAAGGGGTCTAGGTAGTTTGCTTCCTCCAAGGACCGTTGGAGCTGAAAGGCCACCACCTTCTCAACAACCTTCCCCAAAAAGGGAAGGTTGGAGACAGGACGATAGCTATTAAGAACAGCTGGATCCAAAGATGGTTTCTTCAGGAGGGGTCTCACCACCGCCGCTTTCAGTGCGGCGGGGAAGTTCCCCTCCCGAAGGGAGGCGGTCACGACCGCCTGGATCCAGCCTCGTGTCACCTCACTGCAGTTCGTAACCAGCCATGAGGGACACGGATCCAGAACACAGGTGGAGGTACTTACAGCTCTCATGGCCTTGTCCACATCCCCGGGGGTAACGTCCTGAAACTCAACCCAGAGCTGTTCTACTTGGTCCCCCTGTGCCTCGGCTGGAACTGCGGGGGTGGAGTCCAAGTCCGACCGAAACCGAGCAATTTTGTCCGCTAAGAATTGGGCATACTCTTCAGCCCTGCCCTGCAAGGGTTCCCCCGCCTCCCTTTTGTTCAATAGGGAGCGGGTTATCCTAAACAGGGCGGCTGGACGGGACTCAGCGGATGCAACCAGGGTAGCTATGTGCGATCTTTTTGCTGCCCTAAGTGCTCTGGTGTATTCCCTGGTGCAGGTGGTTACCATTGCTTGGTTCGATTCGGACTTATCGGACCTCCAACGGTGCTCTAGGCATCTCCTCCGGCGCTTCATCTCCCGGAGTTCCTCGGTAAACCAAGGGGGTCTCCGGGATCCGCTGCCTCGGAGGAGCCGCAGTGGCGCAATCCGGTCGAGGGCCTCCGACGCTGCCGAGTGCCACGCAGCAGCCAGAGTCTCCACCGGACTGTGGGCGAGAGTGTCAGGAATAACCCTAAGCTCTGTCTGGAACCTTGACGGCTCCATAAGGCGCCTGGGGCGGAACCACCTGGTCGGTTCCTCCTCCCTACAGTGGGGGTTTGGCCTCCGGAAGTCGAGCCTCAGTAGGCAGTGGTCTGACCACGACAGGGGTATGATGTCGCTCCCCCTCAGACCAAGATCACAAATCCACTGCTCCGAGAGAAATACAAGGTCAAGCATGTGTCCCGCTGAGTGGGTTGGGCCTCGAATTACTTGGGTCAAGCCCATGGCTGTCATGGAGGCCATGAACTCCTGCGCCCCATCAGAGTTTTCACCGAGCGACGGCAAATTGAAGTCCCCCAGGACCATCAACCTAGGGAACTCAATTGCCAGCTCGGCTACCGACTCGAGGAGCGAGGGGAGGGCTGCTGCAACGCTGTTGGGAGGCAGGTACGTTAGCAGCAGACCCACTTGACCCTTGAGGTCCAACTTTAACAGCAAAGACTCACACCCGACAATCTCCGGAGCAGGGACCCTACGAGGGACTAACGACTCCCGGATAACGGCGGCCACACCCCCACCCCTTCCCTGGGCTCTCGGCTGATGCAGCACCTGAAATCCTTCTGGGCACAGCTCTACAAGGGGGACTCCTCCCTCTGGGCCCAGCCAGGTTTCAGTAATACATGCCAGGTCTGCCCTCTCGTCTAAAATTAAGTCCCGGACGAGAGGAGCTTTATGAACAACAGACCTGGCATTTAGCGACAACAGCCTGAGACCAGGGTCCTGACTACTTCCGCCATCTGGTCTTGGAGTGGGACTACTAGGGCCGGAAGGAGGGATCTCTGCAATGTAGCGAACCCTCCTTCCCCGGTAATGGCCTGCCCTAAAGTCCCCGCCGTATCTGCCCCTCCCTGTTACGACCGCAATACCCCGACCCTCTCCCGTGTCTCTGGTCCCCTCAGCCACCCCCATAGCCCCCGCAACTCCCGGCAGGTCCTCCGAATCATACATACTCAAACACTCCCCCAAACAGTCCCCACGTGAAAGTTAAAAAAACACAAAATTTACAACAATATGGTCATAAAAGTGGGACATTCATTCATCTCATGCGTACCTCATATATAACCCATACAAAGGGAGAAGAAAAAGATGAAAGAAAAGAGAGAAATTATAAATTGCGCAAAGTTAATTAATAAAGTCTAGTGGGAGTCCAATAGAAAGCTGTAAATGGTCCAGAAAAGTATATGTCCAAAAAGAAATACTAACAATGTCCACTGGAGGGCGTCTAAGTTCTTAACACACTGCCTCCCTGATGTAATAGTGCTGGGTAATGGTAAAGGTTTCAAATAAATACCCGTAATGGCCACTAGAGGGAGTTCAGTTTCCCGGCCAACACAGCACTCTTGAGGCAGTGCTAATTGTAATGGAGGCAGCTGATGGTAATGGCTGCCACCGGGAGTCCGTAAGTTGGTTCTTCCAGTTTTTCTCCTAAGCCAAGCCGATAGATGGTCAGAACTTTTAAGGTCCTGCAGGCACAGCGATGAAATCGTGGCAAAACGCCCTTTTAAAATGCAGGGGGGGATAGGAGTGAAGCTGTAACGGAGACAGGGAATCAATTCCTCTGCCTCCCGGTCCCAGTCCCAGTCCAGTCTAGACATCTCTCCTGGGCCTCCCACCTCCTCTTCGGGGCATAGGCCAGCCCCACGATGTTGGTCAATCAGTGAGGGGGTTCGGCACTTCTCCAAACGGCAGGGCCAAAGCCTCCGCCTCTCGCACAGAGCCGTCGCCGCCGCTTCCCAGCTGTTTAAAAAGTCCGATGTAAAAAGCCACGCCAGGGAGGATCTCGTCGTTCCGGAGCTGTTCCTGGAGCCGCTTAAGGGCGGCCCCCTCCCTAAACGACCACCTCCCTGGGAAGGCTGAAGGCTGGTGCCCAAAAGGAACCCCTCCGTTACCATATTAGGGGTCCTGGTCGCCACGGTTAATATCTTCTTGGTCGCAAGCATTCGGAGCGGTGGAATTCGGCAGCCATTCTATTTCCCACGCATGCGCAGACTAAAGGAACTGACTAGTCAGAGAAAAAAAAGCCTTACTAGTCATCAATTGTTCTCTCCCATTTCAACTTGTGTCTCTTTTGTGTGGTCCTCCCCACCAAATCGGATAATTTTGGACATCTATTTAGTACTCTTTCAGAAGAGTGCTATACCTGTGTTCAGAAATAGCCTTACTGACAGGTTACAGATCTGTAGGATGGATTGCGAAGAGCGTCAGGAGCATGCTGCCCTGCTTTTAACTGCATGTCCCCTTAGCACCTGTCACCAGTTAGTCATGCGACATGGCAGATGGTTAAACCTGCCATTTTAAGAATTTGTCCAAACCCAAACCCACTCCATGTTAAGAAGAGTGATTGATGATTGTTTTCCCAGCAGCATATGAATCTTGGTGGGAGGGGAAATGAAGCTAGAGGAATCCACCAATCTCTGTTCTAAACTTTGGCCACAATAAATAAGTAAGGATAGCACCATTCACTGGCCTCATTACTATGACAAATGGGGATTGGCAACAGGGACAGTACAATTTATTGTAGTTTTCGCTCTGCTCACTCAAGAATTGGTGGATAACATTTTAACTCAGCTGTGTGTATGTGAAAGACTAAATTCTAGTAGGCAAGCACAGTTGAGCCTGTGTTCAAATTAGTATTCTGTTCTTCCTAAATGTGCTAACCAATTCTGAGACTTGCCTGTAACTCCAGCTTGTAGACCTCAGAGTCCTAGGGAAAAAAAAGAAAATTGGAAAGCTTGAAACTTGCTTGTCTTTATAGCATAGTACATACCGGTAATATGTTTCATAAAGTCATTTGTTTCTTACAAGGTATGTATGGAGGGTTCTACCGAACAGAATGGGAAACTTTGATCTTCCAGGTATTGTTGGATTAAAACAAACTTATCATAGCCCTAGTCATGCTGGCTGGGTCTCCTGGCTGCAATAATGCAGAAACGTCTAAAGAGTCTCGGCTCACAGAAAGCTGCTAAAGCATTGGAAAATTCAAATATGTCATGATGTCTCACAAATGTAGTACTAACAATATATGAACAACAAAATGAAGAACTCAGTGCCTTGTTTGGTTTATTTTTATTAATTAATTAATTGGATTTATTTGACATCAAAGGGTTATAGTGGCTTACAATATTCAGAATTGAAAGAGGAATTATTGCTGCAGCAGCAACAATATTGTTCTAAATAGATTTTTAAAAGCAGGGTTGCTTTGCTGTTAGAAAATGGAGGACTGCATTAGTTTTTAAAACAAAATTCTTTGTTTTTCTCACAACACAAAGCTTAAACAGTGATCTCTCTCATTCTCTCTGTCTCTGTCTCTCTGTCTCTGTCTCTGTCTCTGTCTCTCTCTCTATCTCTCACACACACACACTTCATATTCTATGGTGATGATGTCTATTGTTCAAATATAGTTGAAATTCACTCACCTTTCTGTAGTAACTTTCTTTGTAGTAGTTGATCAGTTTTTCTTTACAATACTTAGCAGAGGCTTAAAATGTAAGCATACTTGAATTGTAGAATGAATTACTTCAGAAGCAGCAGAAAGAGGATTGAAAATAGGACTTTAATTTTTCTAGAGTGAGATAAAATTAGAAATATCAGAAGGGAACACATGAGGCCACTGGATAATTTAGCAGGAATCTGATTGCTTACAGAATTACTGAGCAAGTCACTAAAATACTAAACCCCAATCTCTGAAGAAATTATTCTACTTGTCCGGGGATCAGGTTTTGGAACAAAATGTTCTATAGGTTGCCAAAATGCTGAAGAATTCTTGCTTTTAACTGACCAAACTATTTTTTTCCAATGGTAAATTTGACCTTTGTTTTTATTTTGTTTGTTTATTTTTAGAATAAAAAATTGCAACTCTCAGATGATATTCTTGGCATTTTATGCAGATGTCATATAACTTGATGTTAGCATATAGTTAGCATATAATTCAAACAAGTAGTTATATCTATACTGTCATAACCCAGGAATCAGATGCTGAGTCTAAATTTTAAAAAGCTGCTCCAGCAGAACCTGTGAAATGTCAGCCTCAGGGGGCACAAAGCCAAGAATTACCTGGGGTAATCCAACACAGGTACCACCTGAACAGCTGGAGGAGTCATATGATGATGATATCATGCTTCCAGCTTTACCCTGGCAAATAGAGCAAATACATTTTATGAAGCTTCTTGCCAATCAAGGGTGTAACCACTTGATTAAAGACAGCTAGCTGCAGCCTGATTTAAGGAGCACCACTGATCCGTAATCCCTTGTTGGAATCAACCATCTGACCTCTGGCACTTGAAGGTGTGCATGTGGATTCTGCTTGTGAAATTCTGGGTTTTGGCTATTCTTCTGTGTGCTCCTATTGAAAGCAAAGCCATTTAGGCAACCTTTTTTCAAAATTCTGTTTTGGCTTGCATTTCTTATTTGTGGTTCTCTCTTTGACCTAAAGTAAACTACTAATTTCTATGGCAACCTTGTGAGTATATAATTGGAATCAGAAGAAGGACATATGCTGAGTATTGATATTCTCAATAGAAATTCAACCATTAGAAATTTTGATTGAGAGATTGTATTCTGAATGATTCATGAAGTTTCATCTATGCCTTTTCTTTGAAAAAGGGTTTGTTGAAACCAAAGAGTTTGGTAGCCAAGGTGGCGCAGTGGTTAAATGCAGCACTGCAGGCTACTTCAGCTGACTGCAGTTCTGCAGTTCGGCTGTTCAAATCTCACTGGCTCAGGGTTGACTCAGCCTTCCATCCTTCCGAGGTGGGTAAAATGAGGACCCAGATTGTTGTTGGGGGCGATATGCTGACTCTGTAAACCGCTTAGAGAGGGCTGAAAGCCCTATGAAGCGGTATATAAGTCTAACTGCTATTGCTATTGCTATTGGTAGCAGTTGAAAAACTAGTTGGTAAATCTCTCTAATTTTCTGGACCATCTAATTGAATTATCTCTATCAAGTGATATTTCATCCTCATGAATATGCACTAGAAGACTAGCTTCACAGCTTTAGTTCTCATTGTAGGGGATTGCTGCCAAGGAGATAAATTTTCAATTGGTAATCTGTTGAATAAATGTGGGGTATGATCACATAATAATACTGATTCCTCTTCCATTCAAGAGAGTGAATTGTTCTTCAAGATCACACTCATAATACCCATTTTGAAAAAAAAAATAACTTGGGCCACCTGTCACTGTCTGAGATTGTTTTCTTAAATGAAAGAATCAAAGATAATGTAAGTGGTTGGGCATCAAGTATGGTTTAAAAATAGAAATTAAGAGTTTGCCATTAGATCTCAATCAGGCACTGAATACAAAGATTCAGTCTGAATCTTTGTAAACATAAACAGATTCAGGAAATAATAATCAAATATGACCTAACAGCTGCCATTGTTTTGATTCATTAATTTATATAGAGAGAAATGTACAGTATATTCATTGTCAAAAAGGAGCAATAACTTACTTTCAAATTGATGGTCATTTCCAGATGGTCATACATTATGTTTCATGCAATTTAGAACAAATTAAAATTCTGACTCCTCCATGGGATTCTTCACTCTTTGGTTAAATATGGCTTGTAATGCATAAGAATGTCCAAGAAGTTTCAGTAATCCCTTTTCTTGATTTCTTTTAGAACAACGTATATATTTTATTTACTAAGCAGGTAGAGGGAAGGTTGTGCCTTTTGAAAAAAAAAGCCATCTATGTGCCAGGACTTTAAGGAGATATCCTTCTTGAGATATTTCAGGCCATGACAAATAAGGAAAGAAGCTGCTGAGTTGGTGGATCATTGGCTAAAATGAAGAAAGCAAGATATCTATCTTTCAGATATTGAAGTCAGGACTCTGGGCCTAGTTCCATGCTGTTTGATCTCCTCCTGCAATGTTTGAGGGGGGTAGGCCCACAATTTGAATCTCCTTGATGTTGGTCTCAGTTAAGAACTATTTTTGTATTGCAGGTGATGGGTAGCTGGTTAATTTCAGTAAATTCATAATTTTCTGACAATTGTACAATAGAAGAAGGAACATGGAGATGATTAGCAGTAGACCATGGACATTTGCTTCTATTGGAGCCCTGGAAGTCATTCTGACATCTGATTAAGGCATCTAAGGTAATAGAATCTCTTTTACATTGCTTACTGATTGTGAGCTGTCGACTAACAGATCTTTAAGAGGATTGACATATGCATAATACCCAGTCAAGCCTTGTTTAAAACTTTTAGACTTTAAAGGATGAATTGGGATTATTACACCTAAGATAATTGATCTCTAAGCTAAATGCTTTGAGTAAATAAAAACAATCTCTTCAGATACAGCTTCAGAAGAGACTATTTTAAAACTAGGCTTCATTTTTTAATTTCAAGAGTTACCTTGTAGATTTGATGTGATTTTCTTTGTACATGGGTACACTAAAATTATGCCTGCTTTTCCTTTCTAATATTGGTGGTCCAGTACCAGCATGTTAAATGCATGATTTGATTAAATTTGAAATGAATCTGAAAATCTCATTTTTAAGCAGCATTCACGTTAACAAAATTTATTTTCAAGTTCTTGAGTGTGTTACCAATGTCTTTCTGTGCTTGGGAGCTGAAATTGTCTTAGCTGAAACTTGTCCTGTCCTCAGGTATTTTGAAGAATAGTTTGACCCCTCTTCTCTGTAACAGGCCTTCAAATATGGAAGACTGCTATCATGTCATCCCTAGTCTTCCTCTTTGTTAGATACCCACTTCTTATAACCCTTCATTATATGTTTTAGCCTCTAGCCCAGTGCTAGGTTGCAGGCGGTATGCCCCAATATGGGCATACCGGAGCCTGCCCAGACCACTGGATACCGTTCCGGTATGGTGCTCTGGAGGGCCCACCCACCTGTCCTCTCCTTACCGGTCTTTTAAGTCTTTGGTGCTTCCATGCATGGTGCGTACAGCACCTGCGTGATGCTCTGCAGCTTTGTGGAGGCTCGCGGAAGCTGCATTGCATGCAGGTCCATGTGGATGATGCTGGGCCTGTTTAAACCGTACCGGTTGGAACGGGATCTGGAACCCACCACTACTCTAGCCCCCTAACCATCTTCTTTGCACTCACTAATCATCTCCCTAATTATCTTCTCTACACTCTTTCTAGAGTTTCAACATCTTTTTTGTATGTTTGTATGTATTAAAATTGGATGCAGTATTCCAAGTTGTGACTTACCAAAGCAGTATAAAGTGGTACTTGCATGCCACATGACTTTGATACTATCCCTCTTGCACTGCTGGCTTACTTCATCTACTAGCACTCCTAGATTCCTCTCACAGTTATTGCTGTTGAGCCAGATTGAGCCATTATAATATGGCCTTGCTTATTTTATCTATGGTTAGATTTAATGTTCTGCCCTCCATCATTTTAGGAGGAATATACAATAGCTGGAAAACATCGCTCTTTTTTACTGGGATGACAGAATATTTTCTTGTGCTTTATTGTAGTATCCATGCTATTAGGTTTGACACCTTGGCTTAATAATCACTTTGTCTTTTAATTATCTGGGTAAGTCAGATGAAAATATAATCTTCTCACTAGCTTACCTGTCAATAGAAACCACTGGGAGGGTCACAAGGTTTTATTTGCTTGCAACTGCTGTAAGAGTGTAAATGATTTAGCTCTCACTGCTTCTGTGAACCATAAAAGTTGTCAGGAGTTGGTATAAGTGACACAGCTCAATTTCATTGCTGATTAACTATTACTTTGTAGCTATTATTTTTATTTTACTGGATTTTTTTCTTTGTATACATTGATAGAATTGGGATTATTATACCTAGGGTAATTGGTCTCTAGCCTTAAATAAGTAAAATAAGTATACTATATAGTAAAAAGATAAATGTTAGTATGCTTTCAGCATTATTACTACAAAAAATGCTGCAAAATTAGAATCTCAATGCAAAATGAGATATATAATCTAAAGTTTATCTTTGTAAACTTCCTAAATCCCTAAGAAAGCATTGGCTGGCCATATGAATTTTCTTAAATAAATGAATTGTAGCTCAGAAACTTGGGTTTATCACCATGCATTCTGTGAATTCTGCTATAGTGTCATGGGAGCTACTTAATTTTCTAGGGAAAGTGTGAAAATCCTTCTCTAGTGACTGACTTAAAGTCTTAAGTCTTAAATGTTTGAAAAGGGCATTTGAGTGCTTATCTAATTGCAAAGATTGTCATATTTTAACCAAAACTGGAAACATTGAGGAGATGTAATCCAGTAGAGAGTCAGGCATACTCAATCCCTGATTATTTTCAGTATGCACTGGGTGTTTTCTGGTGTTATCAGATGACTTTTTATTTTCTTCTTCAAGACACTTTTTAATGAAAAGAAGAGTCTCGAATTGCAAATTCATGTTTCCTTCATGAGATGATTGATTGCCAAAAGATGTTGGAAAGCAATTCATGAAGTTTGGAAACAACCCAAAGTTGTAAGTCTAACTCTGTGCTACTGTGGACGATCAGTCAGCAGCCCTACATGCTCCAACCCATGTAATATAATTGCCACAATCAGATATATTATAGAGCTGCTTTTAGACCACAAAAGCCCTGCTTTATGAAGGAAGGTAACAGATTCCATAGCCTGGGCTAAAACTGGTTCCTTATCGCAAACATGACGGTGATGGTGTTTGATCCTAAGCAGGCATGACTATAAAAGAATGCTGGCACCCTTTCCCGAGAAGCAATCACAGCGGTCAAACAAAAAGCACTAAGAAATGCTAAGGCATTGGGTTTTTTGGTCCAGGTTCTCAACTTTTATATATCTGCTTTTTCCTGTATAGGGTTCTAAAATTTCCCCTGCAGACTTATTAAATGTATTGCTGATCTTTATGTCTTGAGCTATCCATATATATTTATATACATTTATACCTGTACCATGCCTTCTATATGATCTATCATATGATACATGACTCTGCCTCACTACTCTTCTACAAATAACTACTCTATTTTATTAGTGACTTATAGACTTTCCATAAACAATACTTTTAATGTACAGCTGGTCTTCGACATATGTCCATAATGGAACCTATGCATTATAGTTGTACGTTGTAAAATGGGTTGGTCATGTGACTGACCTGATTTGATCACTTTTTGGTGGTGGTTGTTAAGCAAATGCTGTGGCTGGGAAGCAAACTGACTATTTCTATGGTGTGGCTTTGCTGACAACCAGAAGTAAACTGTGGTCATGTGACTACAGGATGCTGCAAATGTCCATAAATGTGGTTGTCTTGCTGAGTGGCCAAACTTCGGTGGCACGACTGTGGAGGGGACCCAACAGTCAGAAGTTTGAATCTGCGTCATATAGAGGCCAAAGATAGATCTGTTGTTGAGGACTATCTGTAAAGAACAAGTTTAAATAGAATGTCCTGTTTACATATTAGTAAACCTATATTTCAAAGTTGTAAAGTTCAACTGGACAGTAGGGCTACAGCAGTGGTTCTCAACATGGGGCCCATGCCCCATAGGGGGAAAATTTCATTCTTAATGGAGGCAATTTGACTCTTGTGTAAATCAAGTTAATGGCCTTTTAGGCTTCCTCCACTTCAGTAAAGTTCACTTTTTGAGTAAAGTAAGAATTATATGTCACCCGGGGGGAGGGGGCACCAGGATTTTAGAGATGCTTAGGGTGGGCATGGCCAAAAAAACCTTGGGAACCACTGGACTAGAGCATTTGATGGCCATAGGTGACAAATGCTACAGTATTTAAAGGGGAAACAAGTTTTTTAAAAAATTCCAGCTGGTTTTGTGTTAATAGAAAGATGCTGTCATTTTTTTAAAAAAAACCAACAACATTCCCTGCAAATAACCAAGTTACTTGAGGCCATAGTTATAGTCCTGAAATAATTCTATACACAGGCAGTTCAAAAATTTTTTTTTTAATCCAGAAAAATGTATTGGCAAATAAAAACTGTTATTAAACTGTTCTATTTTCTCAATGTCCTCCCCCAATTTAGCAGTTTAATAATCCAGTAACATCTTGATCAATGCAACTACTTGATTCTTGCACCTAACTCACTCAAAAAGAAAAGAAAAGAAAGATTTCCTGCATTGCATTGCAGGACGTAGCTGATCTGTGCTACATCACAGAGTCCATTGGAATTGAACTCTGGCTATAATACATTTAAATGCATGCATGCATGCATGCATACATACCAGAGGTGGGTTCCTACCAGTTCGCACCTATTCGGTAGAACCGGTTCGTCAAATCTACCGGACTGGTTAGAAGAGGTTCCACCAGTGGACCCGGAAAGCAGGCCACACCTACAGAAGAGGTCCCAAAATTTTTTGAAACCCACCACTGGTCCTTGGATAGGATTATTCTACACTATCATGCTCCTATTTATAAAACTCAGTGCCTCTGTGAAAGGTAAGGATGACTACTGTGTTTGTGGTGCAATCAAAACATTGCGTGTGTTGAAGTTGTTTTAACGCAAACCAAAGATGCCTTTTAAAAACCAAGTTTACATCCTATTCTTATGCATGCCAGTGCTGTGTGTGGGGTAATTTAAGGTGGTTCTAACAAGTGTCGTCGGCATCTTCATATCCGGTCACACATGGGCGGCAAGCCACTCCCATCCGGCCACATGGGCAGCAAGCCACTCCCACAAAGGAGGCCACACCCACAGAGTAGGTTCGAACAATTTTTGAAACCCACCACTGATACATACATACACTACATACGTACATATATACATACATACCAGTACATACATACATATATGAGCATTTTTCAATGTAATCATTTGTTTGTGTACAGAAATATTGATCAAGGATTTGAACAACTTTTTACAATAGTCAGACTGGAAGCAGATGGAACTTCTAAAAATATTATTGCCAGCTTGTGGATCCATGATTTGGTTGAAGCCTATTGTAAATCAGAAATTATATAGCATACACAAACACTCTCTTTTTGCTCTCCTTTAATTATGCTCTCTTTGTGCTAGATTATAAAGGATGAACAGGCTGAAAAAAACCCACCCCAGAAATGACTACAGTGCCCTTCTTCAATTTCAGACAAACATTTGGAGACGAACTTGTGCGAGAAAGGAAAATCATGAATGTTGATTTCAATCTGATTTTTTCAGAAGTTGAAGTGGCAGTAAAATATACAAACTCATTTAGTTTAGTTATGGTTGATGGAATGTGTCACATGAGTTCCTAGGGCAAGAGACTAGGAGACACTAAAATGAAACAATAAGAGGGAGAGTTTCTTGGCTGAGAAGTGAAACGGTGTTCAAAGAAAAACCAGAAAGTCCAATTGTTTCTTGAAAAAAAAACCCACCTTTGGGACAACCATGACCTGGATGACCGAGAATCTCCATAAACAAGAGGGAAAAATATCTGTCCCCCTAACCTTCATAGTCTCTCTACTCACCATACTAAACAACGGTAGCCTGATAGCAGTAATAATTTTGAGTTTAAAGGCAAATCTATTGATCTTTGAACCCAATATTCTTTGTCCGATTTCATCATGGCATTTAACATACTGTAAGTGGTTAAACGATCTTTCTTTGGGGGTGTCCCTTTTCCCCTTTGTAATTTGGACTAGACATGGTTAATTCAGAAATGAGTTCTCGTTAACAGTATTGATTAGAAGGAAGGTTAAAGTTACAAGAATTCCAGCAAGTACTCTATTTTCAAATGAATATGTCAGTAATCTAATGTGGGAAAAGTATGATCTTTTTTCTTGTGGTTTTCTCCGGCCAAAGGACTTGAAGCTTATCATTTTCATGATGGTGGAACAGTCTGCATCTGATTATTGTTTCAGTAACTACGAGTCTTAACTGCTGCAACTGTTGTGATGCTGCCTTTCATAGCACTACAATGTTTGAAGAAAGAAACTGGCAGTGGAGATTTGGGGAGACCCAGCATCAGAACAGAACAAGTTCAATTTTACTTGTTTCACACCAGATAAAAGCAGTTACTCTTAGTACCATCTCTCTTGGCACCAAAAATACCTACTTTCCTCCCTGGTATGCCAGATGATTTTTTTTCTTTCCTTACCCCAGGGCAATGGAAATGGGATAGAAGAGCTGGCACCCTTTTGGCCAACCCACAGCTTTACTTGGAGGTGCACTGCATCCCCTAAGCTTTGGAGTGGACTTTTACATACATGCCCAGTAATCATCCAGAAAGCTGGTGGACACATCTGACCTTTACCAGTCATGCATTACCTTCCCCTGGACATATATTACCACTTGCTTATTGTCCAGAAGATTGCTCAAGCCATGTGATCCTGTTCATCATTAAACCATATTTACAAGGAACTCTGGCATTTGAAGCATGCAAGTCTTAAAGCTGTCAAGTTACAAGACCCTCGTACCCATAACCGTTTAGGAAAAAAACCCCAGGGGTGTTCAAACTTGACAGCTTTAAGACTTGTGGACTTCAACTCCCAGAATTCCTCCTCCAGTCATGTTGGCTCAGGAACTCTGGCATTGAAGTGTGCAAGTTTTAAAGCTGTAAGTTACAAGACCCTTGCACCCCTAACCCTTTAGAAAAAAAACCCCCAGGAATGTTCAAACTTGACAGCTTTAAGACTTTAAGGTTTAGATAGGAGTCTTGGAGGTGGGCGGGGCGATTGGTGAGCCAGACAATCAGTGAGTGGCGGGCGGATCAAGTCTGTTGCGAATGGGCGGGAGGAGAGGGAGCTGGAACCAGTTCTAAATGGCACAGTAGATTTGTGGAACCTCTTCTATGGAAGAGGTTAGAACTGGCAGGAACCCACCCTGGAAGCATATACATTTACTAGACAAACAAACATAGACCCTAGTAGACACTAGTGGTAAAAGGTTGCAAATAAGTCCAAAACCATGTTCTACATATTTTTACTACTGTATTGGAATAGGCTATAGTAAGAGAATCTTGGAAGTTTGACATTTTCCTTCCCTCCCTTGTATACAGAAGAAAGTAAAGGGAGAGTCAGTTTGAGAATTATTTATTTGTTTTGTAATAACTGCCAAATCTGACAGATGGTTTTTTTCCCCAAGCTTAACATCAGGTTTGCTAGCTGTTACATTCCTTCTGCAAAGTCTTCTCTGTGATTGTGCCTAATTTATACCTAAAGTTTTTGTAGAGACATAGAGACATAAAGTTTGTTTAAGAAAAGGCCTTTCATCAGCTATTGTTCTATGCCACAAAAATGTACTGTGGTTATATGAATATGTATAAACATTTATGCCAGTGCATTCCTGTACTCCTGTTTAACTATGAAAACCCACGTTTGACTGTTCTTCAAAATCTTTCCCTTGAAGCATATGTCAGCCAAAGAGGTAAATCAGAGTGTAATGTGTTGTGTAAACCTATCTGTGTTTTAATCCCAAATCTAATTTCTCAGATTTTCTTTTTTAGTTCTGCTTCAAATAGATACACCTGGACTGATCCTTCCAGGTTAACCTATGCTGGCTAAAATTGCTATTTGTTATTTGTTTGGAAAGGTCTTTCCCTGATCAAAGTCCTCTGATTTTAGAGATAAAACGTCTACTAAATTTCTTTCTCCCTGCCCAGATGGTGATGGCCTTCAAGCTTTAAGGACTGCATGTTTCTTAACTGGTTTAGACAGATTGGCATCATAACAGAGAGGAGACTTTCTCCTGTTCCTTTATCTTAGTTCCCTTGTGGCAATAGCTAATGTCATTTGATATCCATATGGCCTCTTTAGGATTACCTCAATTTTTTGCAGACACAGAATCAGGACTTTGTTATTTAGTTCCTTTCCAAGTATTTAAAGGAGCCCTCTGAAATTATTGTTCAACTTTCAGTCTGAAAGTAGGTAGGGATCTATCACATGTATGAGTGAGACTGTAATTTATGGCAGCTGAGTTCTTTGAATTTCTAACGGGTTGGATATATTTTAAGGGGACATATAACTGTTTGCTGTTTCCCACTTTAAAATGAAAGCAAGAAATAATACTCTGGTTTTTCTGCATTATAGGGAAGGCTGAAGTACATTTAGCCCAATGATCTAGGGGGGAAAATGACTAATGTTTATATCTGTACTCTTATTTATTTTATAAAATTTCAATAGCATCCTCTCGACAATATTTTGGGCAGTACAATATAAAACATAAAATGTTCACATAGCCTTAGCCTAATCCAATAAAGAGCACCTTCTCCAGCATAAAAACAACAACAACACAATCAGCTACAGTTGCCAAGTCACCAGTGGATTTGAGTGTCAGACTCCCAGTTGAAAAGGAAACCCTTAAGTGCTTTGCTAATAAAAGAGAGAAAATGATATATACTGTACAGGCTCTCTTTTGGAGATGTTAGAAGGAGGAACATTTATCTGTAATTCTCATATGTTGAACATTCTAGGTCAGTGTTTCTCAACCTTGGTGATTTTTAAGTCCTGTGGACTTCAACTCCCAGAATCCCCCAGCCAGCTGTGCTGGCTGGGGGATTCTGGGAATTGAAGTCCACTGGACTTAAAAGTCGCCAAGGTTGAGAAACACTGTTTTAGGTGAAAAGTTTCCTGCATTATGTCAGTCCCCCCCTTCAACACTGAGATTGACAAAGTAGGACCAAGGCATGGATTTGTAATTTCACTGGTAGTTCATCTATGCTTTTTCTTGAAATGGGTGCATACCCAGTGCCATCAAGCCTGGAATATACAGTATATTCAGACCTCCTTTATTTTGGCCTTGATTTTTTTATTTTTTATTATCAGAAGGGGCTTTCTTTTGGCTTTGACGTTTTTATCAGAAGAGGAAAAGAACGAAGGAAAGGGAGCACAACAAATGCCCATACTGTGGAATGAGAATTGGTATTTAATAAAGAAGCTGCACTGTGAACACCTGAAGTGATTAAGGAGACACTTCCCAAGGGACAGGAAACACAAATCTATTTGTAGTGATCACAACTGGTTAGGAAAGGTGTTCAGTAGAGAATGATGTTTGTAGGCCAGGTAATATAAGGATGCTTGAATTATTATACACACATTTTCTTCAAGGCCATTACAGCAATCATTTTAAAGAATTGGTGCATACACTATCTGACTCACTATGTAAACCAGGTCTGGAAATCACCTCCACAGAAAGCTTAGATATTTTTATTGATATTAACTATAATAACAGATACTTTTGAATCTAATTGTGATATACCACCCCCTTTTTTTTCTTATACTTCAATGAGCTGGAGAAAAGTCTTCCTGGGCATCTCCTGAATATCATATTGTTCTGGACTTTAAAAAATGTTTCATCTTCTTTTTGCCTTGGCAATGATTCCTGCATGTTTCCAACAGTGTCATTTTCCTGAATCTCTACAGGCAGTCAATGGCAGATACAAGTATTCCCGCTCTGCTTCATGTTCACCATGTTGTATTGTATTACTGAAATCTGATAGGGTTGATTGTCAGTATTGTTAATATCTGTAAGGAAATGTAAAGGTTCCCTTTGCACATATGTGCTAGTCGCTCCCAACTCTAGGGGTCGGTGCTCATCTCCGTTTCAAAGCCAAAGAGCCAGTGCTGTCCAAAGTTGTCTCTGTGGTTGTGTGGCCAGCATGACTAAACGCCGAATGCTGTTACCTTCTCACCAAAGGTGGTCCATATTTTTCTACTTCCATTTTTACATGTTTTTGAACTGCTTGGTTGGCAGAAGCTGGGACAAGTAACGGGATTCAAACCACCGAACTGCTGATCTTTCTGATCAACAAGCTCAGCGTCTTAGCCACCGCATTCATTTAATATCTGTATATAATCCTAAATTAAAGCAAAATGATTAGAATATTTCAACTCTTCTCACCTTTGTATAATCAGCTTGTTGACCGCTACGCACGGTGCATGGTGTATGGGGCAGGAAAATACAAAGTAGGGTTCCATAATGGGGGAAAATAACATTGCTCACCCCCATTTAAAACTATAATTTTCTTTCATATGAGTAGGTGAGAGTGAGACTTACAGAGGCATATGTAAAATCTGTCTCATATTCCTAGCTAAGCAGGCTCGTCTCAAAGGGATTTTACTTTTAAACGAAGGGTCTTAACTTCATTTAATGCCTTTAGCTTTACTATTTAAGTAAGCAGATAAAAAGACAAATTTTTTTAGTCAGTTTCAGAGCATGCTTTAAAAATGGCCTTTACAGAGACAGTTTAGAAAATGCACCTGTGATTAGGGTTGCTACAGTAATTAAAATTCAGAGTATGTTTCCTGTTAAGAATTTAATACAGGGTAATGCTGGAAGAGAACTGTTCTTCATCTTTGTTTCCCACTCTACAGTTCCAGATTTTTTTTTCTTTTTAAACAAATGTATCTTGATGTAGTTAAATATATTGAATTTTCATTGGGGAAATTTTTTTGCATCCGCTATACTTGCACTGAGTAGAAAAAAGACTGAACTCAAGTTCAAGCATGCATTCCTTATAACTGAATACGCATTTTCCAGACTCTCAATAGCTGTTTCTTATTAGAAGAATAAATAGGTAATGGAATCATCATTGAGGTTAGGAATTCAGGTAAGTAACTTAAGTATGATTTATGGCCAGAACAATGGATTTTGCTGAGTCAAATGAAAGAGAGATCCTCGTGGGCTTGTTATGCAATTGGTGCCTGCTCATACTTCCAGACCTGTCCCCCAAGGTATCTTGTAGCATGTGGCTCAGGTGCTGACTCAGGAGGCATAGCAGATTGTGCATCTTCATTCATTGCCCACAGTGCTATATATTGGTGATGATACCATCACTGTTGTGACACACAATATGTGTCCTCCATCTGCTATGCTCACCCACCTGCCAATGAGCTTCACTTGCTACAGTACCGGCAGCACAATATAAGACCAAAAATTTGATTTGGCTCAAATGGGCTTTGAAAACTCTGCACCAATTTATGGGCAAAAACCTAGATGGACTTCTTTTTTTCCTGTGTTCCAGGGAAAGGAGAATTTCCCCAACAATTTCTCAAGGTAGGATTCTCCGCAGTCACAATAGTGCTCTGATGAAAAGACCAATAGAGAATACTGACTTGACTTCCCATGACAACTGAAATACAGGGATCAAGAAGGCTGTAGACCATTAAACAGAAAACTGCATAGTGAAAGGTGGAAGATGCACACAAATATATATTCTATCTCAAATTTATGTGAGAACCTTATTCTCCCCATGAGAATTTCTCAGAATTTGTATTCTCTTTTAGAAAAATTGCTAAAGAATCACAAGTGGGATACTCCCAGTTTTACTACCAGTTCGCTTCATGTGCGCTTTGCATTTAGTAGTTGAAATGTTTGATTTAGCCAGCTACTTCGATGCTGTGCCTGTCTCTTTGTTTCGATATGAAGCCACTGATGTCCTTCTGCAAGACAAGCTAAATCCTTTGATGCTAAACAGATGGTCCTTTCTCTGGGGCAGCATGTATTGGATTAACTTCACTTTCTTAGCCATGGAGGATTAAGGACCATGATGTCAAGTGTTCAGGCACTTATAGGCAACATAACTGCTGGAATAACTTTTTCTGACTGCATAGTTTCTATACTAGGCAGGGCATGGGAGAATTAGTTTGACTTGTAAAGATGTATCAGCAATTTTAACTTCCATCTCTACTCAGCAATTGAAGTAACTAAACCTGTTGAATATCTACCAGGGTTTCCTTGTATGGACCTGATAATCTTTACAAGTGGAGTTTGATCTCTGATTTGCAAAACTACTTTATGTGAGTGAAACACATTTGACTTACTTAAGTCTTTAGCGTCGGTACGGCATCGCCAATCCCTTCGCTGTAGAGTCGCATGCATCCCGAATCAACGGGATCCATGATTCTAGGCTGAGTACTACTTGAGCTTGCCGGGCCCAAGAGTTGACAGAGCCCCTTCTGTTGGAAAACGGTGGGCACCTCGAGAAGGCAGGGGTTGTCTTGATAATGAGAGGCTATATTTTGCGCGTCAATTATCCTTGCCCACCACATTTAAACAGAGTTTAAAACAGAGTTATTTTATTGCAGTTTTCTTTGGTTAGAACATGAATGGAAATGCAAGCATCTTAATAGTCTCATCCTAACTTAACCGTTCCTGAACACTAAATGCCTACTGCGGATGCAAATACAGATATAGAAATATATATTTCAGAGAGAGAGTCTCTCTGAAAGTCACATGCCTGGCAATAGGAAACGAGGTTGGCATTTTCCTTTTGCCAAATAATCAAGTGTCACTGAACCTGCCCAATCCAAATGGTGCATCTTCAAAATTATAAATTGAACTGAGTAATCAGGCAAACATTTTATCGTGGAGGAGTACAATACTTCTGCTTCTGTGATTCATTATGTACGTGGTACAGAAAATTCATTATGTACGTGGTACAGAAAATCTGGGCACACATGATTCGGTTCATCATGACTGATCATTGCCTGGGAGGAATATACTATTCATGTAAGGTGTGGGAAGAGAGAATGACTTCTGAGTGGGACTGAGGGTCAAAGGGAGGATAGAACTCCAGTGGTTGAGACTTCTTTTAACTAAAAAGGCATACTGAATGTTTGCTTTAATAAAAGGAAGATGACTATTAAAAAGATAAATGACCACTTCTTTATATGCCAGAGGTCAGCAACCTTAAACATTCAAAGAGCCACAAAAGTCAATAGCAGTAGACTTATATACCGCTTCATAGGCCTTTCAGGTCTCTCTAAGCGGTTTACAGAGAGTCAGCATATTGCCCCCAACAATCTGGGTCCTCATTTTACCCACCTCGGAAGGATGGAAGGCTGAGTCAACCCTGAGCCGGTGAGATTTGAACCGCTGACCTGCTGATCTAGCAGTAGCCTGCAGTGCTGCATTTAACCACTGCGCCACCTTGGTCCTAACCGGAAGCCTCCCATTCAATTCTGGAGCTGACCAGAAGTCTGGTTTCCCCACCATAGAGTCTTCTCCTAGTGTGGCATCTTTTTTCTTTTTACTGACTGGCGACAGGGAGCTGCAGCAGAAGGATAAAAGAGCCACATGCGGCTCCAGAGCCGCAGGTTGCTAATCCCTGTTATAGGCTATGACTTGAATTTGACCCTGGGAATGAAAAGGACCATTGTATTTATCTCTGTGTGCACTCATGTGTGAGGGACATCTCAGTTGTAAGGGGGATAATTGTAGAATGTTTATTAATTTATTCTAAAAGCATAAAACAATAAAAAATTTAAACATTTTAAACAACAAAAGCATCCAAATTAAATATATGCAGCAGCTGAGATAAATAACCAGTTAACAGTAAAGTCAAGAAATGGGCCCTTAGTACATTCAAAGCCCCAGGCTTGGGTAGACAGCCAAGTTTTTAAAGCCTTGCGAAAGGCTATGGAGTTAGGGATACTCTGATCTGTGAGGGAAGAATAGCCACAGAGTAGGGGCTACTGCTGAAAAGGCCTGTCTTTTAGTCCCTGCCAAGCTAACACTCAATAATAAAGAACATTTCAAAATAATACTAATAAAACAATAGTTCACTGCAAACTATTCAACAACATAGAACCAGAAACATGAAGATGTGCTTATCTATAGCCTGCCTGATCCAATGCCAGGGAAATAATCAGACCTTTATCATCTTACACAAGGCCAGTAGAATTGGGACTGTCCAAATCTCAGGGGGCATCTTGACTCAAAGAGCCGGTAGCAAAACGTAGAAAACATTTTCCCTGAATTCCAATAGATGGTGGTGTTTCATAAATGGGACCAGGAGCCTGCCCATCTTGTAAGACTTACCCCTGTGTATGGAACTAGCTTTCCAAATAAGCATATGAACCATTTGTTAGGTTTGAAGCACCTGAGAAAAAGCTCAATTGCTTTAAGGCATTAAGTAGTTAGTGAAACTTTATTTAAAGGTTGACATAGTAGTCATATACAATGCACTTGTATATTAGAAGTAATATATAACCGCAGTAACTCGTAGTCATGATATCTTTAACTTCCATGAATTTGTCTAACTCTCTTTTAAAGTCATTCACGTGGTAGCTATCATTACATCTTGTTGTAACACATTCCACAATTTAACAATGTTAGATTTCTGCTCAAAGCTGGTATCTGTTGCAACAGAATATCTTATGCCACCAGTCTTGAAATTTTGGGTTTGGACAACCTAGAACTACACCGCCTACAGTTTGACCTAAGAGTAGTACACCAAATCATCTGCTACAACGTCCTACCTGTCAATGACTACTTCAGCTTCAACCGCAATAATACGTGAGCACACAATAGATTCAAACTCAAGGTAAACCACTCCAAACTCGATTGCAGAAAATATGACTTCAGCAACAGAGTGGTCAATGCCTGGAATATACTACCTGACTCTGGTGTTACATCCTCAACCCCCCGTAACTTTAACCTTAAACTATCTACTGTGGATCTCATCCCATTCCTAAGAGGTCAGTAGGGGCATGCATAAGCGCACCAGCGTGCCTAATGTCCTTGTCCTACTGTCCCCATTTATTTTTACCCATTTCCTGTGTTCTTATTCATGTTTATTCTTATTTCTGTTATCTTGCACATGAGTGACAACAAACAAAAAAAATAAATAAACAATATATTCTTTTATTAGTTCCATTGTTTAACTGTTGGATGAACCAGGTTTGGGTATAATGACAGAGGGAAAATCATGTCCACTTTTTTGGATATGTCATTTATGTATTTTTTCATGCAGCACTGTATGCTCATCTTTGCCTTTCCTTAGAATAAGCCTTTCATCTGAATAACTTCAGAGTAACATCTGCCAGACAAGAGTCCATATCCCTTGGGATCTTGGATGCCTGCAGCATGTGAGTTAGCTCTGAAACCTACTTTAATAACTGCTTTCTCTGAATCATTTGCACATACTGGTTTATTGGCAGACGTACACTGTTATTTCATAAAATAGCAATGATTTCCTTCTGTAGAGGCTGCCAAACATAAAGTTTAGCTGTATGTATTTGAAATTTCAAGTGTAAAATGTAGGCTTTTTACTACGACACCCAGAAACATTCTCTGACTGAAGGTTTGAATAAATCCAGTAAGATTTGGTAGGATACACACAGATTATTACTTACAGACTACTGTGCAAGGCAGTTGCTGTTTATGAGGTTTCTTGGCACATTATCTTCAGACAGTTAAAATGCAGAAGAGTAGCAGAATAAAATACAATCTATGAAAACTTGAATGACATGAATTGTCATGAATGACAATAATAGTCACCATGAGTGTTTCCTTACTATTGTTTCATAAAAACTGTTCATCATGTAATAATTGCAGGGATTATGATATGTTATTATGGAAACTCTCCCATATAGCATCTCTTTATTGCAGTTGATTCACATTATTAAAAAAGAGAGTGAGAGAGATGGTACTTCATATGCTACATATAAGATTCCTAGCTGACCATTTGTCTAGGTCGTTAAGAGGAGCATAGTATCATGTAATATGGGTTCATAGCAATTGCAATTGCACTTAGACTTATATACCGTTTTACAGTGCTTTATAGCCCTCTCAAAGCAGTTTACAAAGTCAGCATATTGCCCCCAACAATTTGGGTCCTCATTTTACCCACCTTGGAAGAATGAGTCAACCTTGAGCCTGGTGAGATTTGAACTGCCAAATTTCAGGCAGCCGGTGATCACCAGAAGTAGACAGTGTACTGCAATCTAACCCTGCGTCACCATGGCTCATATATATACTTAGAGCAGTAAAATCCTACCTTGGTTCTCTTATTAGTTTATGTGAATCAGCATAAATCAATCTTCATATTTTGTACCACAGTATAAGGAATAGCAATCCTAATTCATCAGCATTTATGAATATCTGCTATTTACGTTTCATTGTTTGCTGATTATGTTGAGCCTGTATTAACCCATTCCATGGTTTCGTGCGAAATAAAAAGACCTCTTCACTTAAAGTTATGCATAGCAATCTACTATGCTGGTTGCAAGTTACTAGATTTTTTGTTTTATTAGTTCCCAATCAGTGTAAGGACCAAAGTCCCCCAGTCAGCTTCTGTTTCTAAGTAAAGGCTACAACTTAATAATCTTGATCCTGCTCCAGTACCTTAATCATTTTACTACACAGACTCTGGATTTGTAAATTAGATTTGTTTAGAATCTTAGAATCATAATTGATATATTACTATCAACCCAGAGATGTTAAGTTTGTATTCTTTACATTTTTAAAACAAAGCTGTAGCTTTATGTCTTTTCCAATTTGAATCTTCTTTACCTGCAATTGAGCTGTTGCAATAGCAATTTTATCCTTCTCATTTTCAAGAACTTTTTTTTTAAGTTTGGCAAAGGTTTTTTAATTATATCAGTTATAGTCTACATAGAAGACATGTTGCAAACAAAATAAAGCAACATCACTTTAGTAGTTACTCTCCTTTGCTTTTGTATTCTAGCAGGTTAATCTCTTAGCTTTTGCCAAGGCATTATGAAAAAACACGTATAAGAACTTTTCCCAATTTGGCATAAAGATTTCTACTCCATTCTTGATATTTCTATGGGATGATTGCCTTTCAGTCACTGGGCTTCTACACTTAGTCCTTAAAATGTGAAAATGAACCATGCTATTTGGGAAGAGCTTGGTTTGAAAGTCAAGCTCTGAGTAAAACATGAGGAATGGAAACAAAGACGTTGTGAGGGAAGACTGAAGTAAACAAAAGAATGGAAAGTAAAATATAAAGGTGGAAAGCAATTAGATAAACTGGTCACCCCACGATGGTAGTGTACATGTTCTGCAGGTAGAAGATCTCAGGTTCAGTTCCTAACATTTAAAGCAGGACTAGAAAAACTCAGTTTAATTTGCTAGAGACCACTGACCACTGGGTGAGATGGATTGATGGTCTGATTGCACAGAGGATAAAAGGTAAAGGTTTCTCCTGCCAATCGTGTCCTACACTAAGAAATGATGCTCATCTCTGATTCACAGCCGAAGTGCCAGTGTTGTCTAAAGATGCTTCTGTGGTCATGTGGCCAGCATGACTATATGGTGAAGATGCATGGAATGCCATTATCTGTTACGACTCAGCTGGTCAAGGCATGGCAGGATTCTAGACAATTGTTCATTTCTGTTAACAAATGTTCCAGTTACGGTCCTCCAATGATTGGCAAGGCTCCATTCCCAAGCTACCTGAAGGCAGCTACCCTCAGTCTCCCAAACACAGCCCTGGTGATACAAAGAAAGTCCACAAAGTAGGAACACACTCATAGGGCGAGGTCTAGGGTTCCATGTCCAATCCAGAAGGCAGAGTCCAGGCACAAGACAAGGGCAGCCTTTAGGGCAAGAAACAAGTCCCAGGCAAGAAGCAGTTCCAAAGGCACAGTGAAGCAAAGGCCGAGTGCAGTCCCCAAGAGAAGGGCTACATACAAAACAAAAGACGAAGAACAAACTTCCAAGCGGGGCAAGGCAAATAGCAATAGGCATGAGTCAAAGCTGGGAAAACATAAGGGAAAAGAAATAATTGTTCATGGTAAAAACTAATATGGCTTCTTCTTAAGTTACTCCCTTCCAGGTGTTCCTTGGGTGTGGTGACCTTCTCCCAACTAGCTTTGCAGCCCTTTTCTGAGCTTGTCTACACATCACTCGCCTTGCTCTTGAATCTAGTGGAGTAGACAACTGTCCCTCATCAGAGGAGATCAGCTGCCTATCAGTACTACCGCCAGTCAGATGCTGATCCTCCCGTGTCTGTGTAGGCAGGTAGCTCTCTGTCTAGTCGACCCCAATGCCTGAGGGGCCTGTGATAGCATCATGCTCAGCCCCTGGTGTGTTTTCTTTGTCGGACAGTCCCAGTGCCAACTCCTTCTCCTCCTCTGAACTGTGCTCCAAGGGGTCCATGACATTATCCTCCCACCAAAGTGGTACCTATTTAGCCACTTAAATTTATGTGTTTTTGAACGCAGGAGCTGGAGCAGGTAACAGGAGCTCCCTCTGTCACATGGTACTTGGTCTCGAACTGCCAACCTTTTAGTCGACAAGTCCAGCATCTTAACAGCTCAGCTGCTGCTGCCCCTGTATGCAGGATAGTTTTCAATATTGAAAATTACAAGAGGGCAAGCAACTGCAAAGATGGAGAAAAGCCACCCTTAGAGACCTACTGCACAGAGAAGTCACATCTCATCCAAATGGATTTTCTCCCTTGAGCATAATGAGACATGGGAAATAAGCCAAGGAAGTAAAGTTTGGAAAGCTTATTAAATAATACACATATATTCCTCTCACTTCAGTGAAGCTCCACATTGGAAAAGGCTACAAATAATTCAAAAAGTTAAAAGGAAATGGCAAGAGTGTTTACATGTGATGCAAATAAGGATGCAGCCAGGTACAGGAACAGATCTCTCCCAATTAGGGAATCTATTTGTATAAATCTAAAATCTCAATCACACTGAATCTGCACTGTGATGGAATTTCATTCAAAGCCCCTGGAGCAGTGAACAGAACTTGGCAGGTATGATGTGTTTGTGTTTGTTTCTTGCTGCTTACTCTCATTTATTTATGCATTGTGATTGAACAGAACATGTCTAATGTCTATTATCATAAAATATATGTACAGACATAAACCATCACTGCATTGTACAGCAGAAGCTGATTTAATGGCATCCCTTTCCATTTTATTCTTGAGTAGTGCATGGAAATCAAGGTGCACAGTATAAATACTAATAAGAAGGCTTGGCTGAGCTTTGTGATTGGTCCCCATCTCTCATCTCTAGCCAGGTTGTCACAGAGCGAGAGAGAGAAAGGAAAGGAAAGGAAAGAAAAACTTAGTTTACATTCTCCCAGAGTTAGGATCTGTCTCTTTTCTAGACAAATCTGAGCCTGCAATTCTTTATAGCACCCTTTCCCCATGCTAGGACTACCCAGAATTCTCTATTCTCATAGCCCAAGAATTATTTGGAATTATAATTGAGTCCATTTAAAAGACATTTGGCATTTCTCCTTTTTGTACCCATAGCATCTATAACATTTGACAGATAGACGTATTTCTCCAAAATGAACCCAAATAAGGTTGTAAGCTATTATTTGACATAGATGTAAATGAACAAAACAAATTTTCTTGGAATTCATTCCTGTTTAACATAATTTGACTTTTGAGTATAAACAGCAATTTGCTTTTTAAAATGATTAAATATTAAAACACTGCAATCTTAGTTCCTTTTCTGTTCAATGGCTTAGATTTCCTCGAGCTGTATCAAATGAGCAGACTTCAGTATGTTTGCGGAATTGGAAATAGCCTTAAGTAAAAATAGGTAGGCAAGCATCCATTCGTATTTTCTACTCATTTTTTCAGTAGCAGTATCACCTGTCTTAAGACTTGTGTAGCAATAATAAGGAGAAGGCAGCATACCATTATAGTGCAATTTAGCAAGAATATGGTAGAAAAATGGCAGGGAAGATTATATTGATGACTTCTAAATGTGGATTCTTTTTGTATCTAAACAATACTTTTTGGAAAAATAATAAATAACCAGAAAAAGAGAATCACAATAGCAATAGCACTTGGACTTACATACTGCTTCACAGTTCTTTACAGCAATCTCTAAGCAGTTTACAGAGTCAACATATTGCTCCTGACAATCTGGGTCCACATTGTACTGACTTTGGAAGGCTGAGTCCATGTTGAGCTGGTCAGGATCGAACTCCTGGCAGTGAGCACAGTAACATCCTATTGTGACATAACATAGAGATTTGTGTGTAGTAGAAATTGACAACTTAGACCATCATTTTCAGACCTGGATCACTACTGGTAGATACTACAGTAGCTATTAAAAACTTTTTCTGACGTTGCACATCTTACAATATCTTTAATTTATATGTCTGTAATTATAACATCACACAATTCGATGGCAGCATCTAGTGACTTTGGTTGTCTTTTAAAGGCTAAGCAAAGTCAGATGGAGTTAATACTTAGAGACTACAAAAACTATTAGGGCTATAGGCTAGATAGCTAAAAGCCATGGTGGCACACTGATTAGAATGCACCACTGCAGGGCTAACTCACTACTCACTCCAGGGATTTGAGCCTAACCGGCTCAAGGTTGTAGTGTATAAGTCTAAATGCTATTGCTATTGCTATATATCTACAAAAGATGATAATGGTGAACCACTATTCCTATTATTGTCAAGAATACTACATGTCCCCCTCCACGAGCTTGACCCGAGGATGAAGAATGTCTAAGAATAATATAGACAAGCAGGAACAGTACCATAGTTCTTTTTTGAAGCCAACCTGTAAGAAACAACAAAATGATCAAATGGAATATGTAGAAGGAATTTATATATTTAAAAGATTTCCATGCAGCTTCCTATATATATATATAATGTCACAATGAAAACACTTCAGTAATGTTACCATTACTAAAAATTTACACTGAAACATTTATTAAGTTCGGAACAAAATCAACAGTACCATAACATTAAAACGACAAAAAGCAAACAGGAATATAAAGTTAAACATTCCAGCAGAATCAATCCATAATTCTGAGTCATGGTGGCGTAGTGGTTAAGAATGCAGTACTGCAAGCTATTTCTGCCAGCTGCCTGCAATTGGCAGTTCAAATCTCACCAGGCTCAAGGTTGACTCAGCCTCCCATCCTTTCAAAGTGGGTAAAATGAGGACCCAGATCGTAGGGGGAAATATGCTAATTCTGTACACCCCTTAAGAGAGGGCTGTGAAGTGGTTTATTCCATGTTTCCCCAAAAATAAGACAGGGTCTTATTTTCTTTTGACTCCTGAAATAAGCACTTAGCCTTATTTTGGGGGAGGTCTTATTATTTTTGAGGTGCAGGAGGCAGCAAGCGTGGTCACCTCATGGCTGTGCTGTGTTGAATATTTTCAGGCAGGGCTTATTTTTTTGGGAGTAATTATTTTAGCGCATGCGCTCAAAAGCCTGATTGGGCTTATTATCTGGGGAGGTCTTATTTTCAGGGAAACAGGGTAAGTCTAAGTGCTATTGCTATTACTATAATTAAAAAGCTGGAAAAAATAAAGATATCTTTGTCTGATGTTGAAAAAGGCAGGTGACTACTCTGCCCTGTTGTAAAGGGAGTTCCAGAGATAGCCAAACATCAGCATGGCCAGCCATTTGGATCAGGCCCTCTGCAGATAACCTTCAGATACTGGAAGGATAACTTTGGCTGGCCTGCCCCACTGGTCATGCTGTCTGGAAATATGGGAAACCACTGGTTTTATTATTAATTATAATAATTATTTATTATTATCATATGCCTGCTCATTTTTAAGGATGGGAAAGGATATAATAAAAGCATATAGGTAAAATTATCTGCCTGCAATGCCCCTCCCAGATTCTGTTGGACAAATGGGGCACAGTTTTCATAAAATAATTAATGGATGCAATTTTGACATATAGATTTCAAACAAAGATTAAGTAGTATCAGATCATTATGATCTACCAGGACATCATAGCAGATCTCAAAGTGGCTGCTGTGAAAAATAGATTTAATTGCCTATAGGGCTATAGAGGATGCTGAACCCACCCTATCAAAATATTTCAGATACTCTCAGAATATCTCAACAAACTCAGTAAGCTTTTAACGCATTCCAATGGCAAATTCATAAAGTACAGATAGTCCTTGACTTATAAGAGTTCATTTAGTGACCATTTGTGAAGTTGCAACAGTACTGAAAAAAGTGACTTATGACTGTTTTTCACACAACTGTTGCAGCATCCCCATGGCCACACGATCAAAATTCAGATGCTTGGCAACTGACTCATATTTATGGCGGTTGCGGTGACCCAGGATCCCTTTTGCGACCTTCTGACAAGCAAAGTCAATGGGGAAGCCAGACTCACTTAACAACTGAAGTGCAGTGATTCAATTAACAACTATGGCAAGAAAAAGCATAAAATGGGGCAAAACTCATTTTATAACTGTCTTGCTTAGCAACATAAATCTTGGGCTCAATTGTGGTCATAAGTAATGGACTACCTGTACTAGTCATTTGTCTCATATGTAATCTGCATAATAAACCTGTCTTCCCTCCCTTCTTTGCCTCCCCTCCCCAGGTTCAAATCTTTCATCAGTCTAACCACTCTGCATCCGATAAATTGAGCTGCAGCTCAATTTTAATAAAAATGTTAATCAAAATTTGTTGGCTGGAAAAGGTGCTACCAGACTCCTCCCATGAATCATCTACTTTTGAATTCTTTTTCAGGCTGACATTAGCTGAACCTTAGATTACAATTTAAAATTTTTCTTCTTCTGTAAAATCTTAGATTACAATTTACAATCTTTCTTTTTAGCACACTATTATATGTTATTGTTTGCTTGTTTGTTGTAAGTTAGCAATAGCATTTAGACTGATATATTGCTTCACAGTGCTTTTCAGCCCCCTCTAAGTAGTTTATAGAGTCAGCCTATTGCCCCCAACAATCTGGGTCCTCATTTTACCAACCTTGGAAGGATGGAAGGCTAAATTAAGCTTGAGCCAGTCAGAATTGAACTCCTGGAGTGAGCAGTGAATTAGCCTGCAGTACTTCATTCTAACCACTGTGCCACTTCCTTGGAAGCTCTACCAAAAGGCAACATATATCTCTCTTTTACAAGGAATGCCCTACATCTCTATTCAACTTGACCCAATTAACTTTAATAATATTAATTCCAGTATACGTAGAAATCATCCTGCAGACAAAATCAATGGTGTTATACTTAAGCATTTACCTGCCAGAATCTTTCCAAAGTAAAGTAGGATTACCATTTTGAAAAATGTGATCCAAATATCTATCTTCGTATGCCATATATATAGAGACTTTGGATTATTGTATTATATTCATTTCTATCAAATGCAAAAATGGCTTGTTCCCATAAAAACCTGGGTGAAAATAACTGCTGTTGTTTATTTTTTAAACAACGGCAAAGGAATTTGATTCTAGTCATTACTGATGCGACTAAAAAGCCGAAAGCTCAAGAAAGGTTTTGTCTGTCCGAGGTCCCAGCCTCTCCTTCTGTTCACCACCGCTAGACTC
Organism: Thamnophis elegans; assembly: GCF_009769535.1. NCBI lineage: Eukaryota > Metazoa > Chordata > Lepidosauria > Squamata > Natricidae > Thamnophis > Thamnophis elegans. Next base: position 31,819,750 of record NC_045550.1, on the reverse strand, counting down.
TGCCCTTCACCTGGGACAGCTCAGAGTAGTTGGGCTGCATCAGCATACGGTGCTTTCCTAGATAAAGAGACATATTGAACGGGAGTGTCTTGAAGACCCAGGTTGAAGGAAATGTTCACACAGAGCAGGGCCGAAAGTAGAAGTACGTAGGTTAAGAAAGAGCCAAGTCCGAGCGGCCGGAATGAATACGACTTGAATAGAACGAGACGAACTGTGTGGCCGAGGAAACACTAGGGGGCGCTGTTCTCCTTCCTTCTAGGCCTTTGCTCCATCGCGCAGGCCTTTCCCTACGGCTTCCTGCAAAAGTTTCTCTAAAACTAACAATACTGGAGTAAAGGGGGTGTTCGTTGCTGATTGGTCGGAGGATTTTTGTGGGCTTGATTTCTTGATTGGACGGGATCCGCTAGGGGTGGGAAAAGTATTGATGGGGGTGCGAGCGCGCGCGCGCGCGCGCGCGCGTGCGAGTGGCGGGGAGGGGGGACCTTTCTCTCTCCCCCTCCCTTCAGCTTCGGCGGCTGATCTTGTTCTCACTGTACTCTTACTACCGCTTGCAATGTGACACTAGAATATAGACTCTATTTTTTTTCCTCACCCCCACACACATCACACCTCACACACACACACAGGCACGCATACAGACACCGGCACATACCTATACACACTTGCACACATACACACGCATGCATGCACGCACTCACGCACGGACGGACCCACGCGGTGGAGTCGGTATTCCGGAGTGGAGTTGTTCAGGATATATATATAAATATATATTGAACGGTATAGAGAGAGGGAGAGAAAGAAAAAGCGACGAGAAAGGAACTAAATCTGGTCCAACGAGGAACTATTTCCTTTCTTCTTTTTAAGTCTGCCCCCGTTTCTTCTTCTGCATCATGTTTGGGGCTCCCACGGCACTGGATTTTGTTGTGCTTTTCTGCTTGGCATCTGCAATTGCAGCTGTGGAAGGTAACAAAATATCGACGGAAGGGACGGGAGTGGGCGGGTGGAAAGAAAACTTTTTTTTTTTTAAAAAAAAGACAATATACTCCGGATTGTTCAGTTGGCTGTTGATACTCGCGGGAGGAGGGAAAGCCCTGCTCGGTTCCTTGGCTCTGCCTGCCTCTTTCCCACCCCACGCTCGGAGAAAAGACGCGGGGAACGAGCGCTGACTCCACGGGACGTTTACCCTCCCTCCCCGGTGGATTTCCCATGTAGTCCGGCTGCAATGCGGCTCGCCTGCCCTGTCCCGAGATCTGGAAGGCTAGGAAGCTTTGGGCCAAGGAAGGGGTTTCCAATCCTTCCCGCTGTGGAGCTCAGAGATGCTACCGGTGCTCGGAAACCGGGCTCCGGGGGCGTTTGCGAGGCTCTCCTGCCCCTCTCCCCGAATCTTGCTTGAATTGAGTAGCGGGCTTTTCCCAGGGAGGGGAGCGTCGGAACGGTGTGTGTATGTGTGCTTGTGTGTGTGTGTGTATGTGTGATGGGTCCGGGGGCAGTAGTCGGGTCAAAGCCGGGCAAGGTGTTTGGGGTCGTCAGGGGGGAGAAGGCGGGCAAGGTTTGGCCAAGAGCAAGAGCGGAGCGAGCGGCTCCCAACTTAAGACTCTCCCCCCCCCCCCGCCCACCGCTGTGTCGGGTTACAATAGATGAAGGGTGGGAATGGGTTGGCGTGGTGGAAGGTGTAAAGGTGGGGGACCCGATCCTTAATTCTGCCTTTTCGCGTTTCAGAAAGGAAACGCCTGGCATGAAGGCGTTGGGCACAAACAGGGCGCTCGCCAATTTGGCCGGTGGTTTCTTCTCTCTTTTTTCTTCTTTTGCTTTGTCTGGAGAGCTTGAATAGGGGAAGAATCGAACCGGGGCGGCGGTTCCCGTGATTGCTCTTAACGTGGAACGAATACAGATGTGTAGCCTACAGGCCGTTTTCACCCGAGAGATTTATAACCTTTTATATACCATTGTCCCGGCCCTCGTAGAGGCGAAGTGAAGGCTGGTTTCGTTTAGTGGTTCGACTCGTCCTTCCGCGCTCGCTTCTAAGTGGGGCTCCAACCCAGCGTTTCCCTGCACTGAATCTTACTTGAAGCTCTTAGTCGGGCTAATACATCCTTGGGATGACAATGCCGGCCCCTTTCCCTGTTCCTCGGGGATGGGCTGGGGGAACGAGCGCAGAACCTGCTGCTGCTTTTTTTATTATTTATTTATTTTGCAGGGGATGAATAAAAACTTCAGCCCAGCCTGGCTTTTGTCTCTCTGTCTCAGGGAGCAGCTGGGAGTCTCCTCTTTCCAAAAGAAAAAGAAATATATCGAAGGCGGCTGCCCAAATAAACTTTCACCAAACGAGCGTAGTGTGGAGGAGAGGTGGGGAGAAACAGTCCCGGGGGTGGACCTCGGTGGCCATCGCCTCGGTGGGCTCCCCTGTTGAGTGGGCAGAATCGCTATCAAAGCTCCAGGCAGGATCCAAGGGAAGGGATTGGTGGGGAGGAGGGAGGCCGAGAAGGAGGTGCTGTTGGTGTAGCTTTGATGATGAATGATAAACGCGACCATTCAGAAAATGTTCCCCGGTTGCAATTAAAACAGAACCGCGAAAACCGCTTAGCTGGCTTTGCTCCCTGATTGATGCAACAGGGTCGGAAAACTTGGAACCCTTAAGAGACCAGGTCGTGCCTTCCTTAAACCACCGGACCTCTGATGAGTCTTCACAGGGGTGGACTTTATTCTGTGAATAGCAGAAAGAGACACGCCAAAAGCCCCTCTTCCTTTTTGTTTAGAGCTGCGGGGATCCACCTTGCGGATTCCCCCCACCCCCACCCCCCACCCGCCTTCATCCGCGATGAAAATGACGGCTGAGATTAACTGGAAGGTAGCGACCCCTTTCTCTTCTCCCCCCACTCTCTCTTCCCCTCCTCGTCAGAAGGCGATTTTCTTCTTGCGCGCTGATCTTCTCCCAGCTGGTTGCTTTGCGGGAGCTCTTTATTTAAGAAATTGCTTAGATGCAAGGGAGGAGCCTGGCTAGCCGCTAAAGCAGAAGGCGAGCCCTCTCGAGTCTCGTCGTTGACGGCGGCTTTATTGCAGGCAATTAGACGGGAGGAGGAGGAGGAGCAGCGACGTTTATAAGAAAGACACTTTCAGTGGAATCTTGGCTGTTTTGTTTCCCCTTGCAAAAAAACCAAACAAATTAGCTTTTGGCAGCAGGCATTTTCTGCACTTAAACTAGGGAGGAAACTCTTCAGCTGGGCAGGATAACAGGGCAGCTGTATTTTTTAAAAAAAATATAGGAAGGGAAAGAAATCCACCCTGAATTTGTTGGACCTTGGAAAGAAGGGGTTTGCCTAGCAAATAGTCTGGCATCTTCATGACAGCCTGAAGAGCCGAAGTTGTTTATATGTCTGCTTTTGTTCTTAGACTTGTGCAAGTGAAGACAGTATCTTTTGTACAGTTTGAGAATGAAAAGAAATAATAAACTTGAGAATGTCAGTTGAGGGAATGCATCTAGGATTGGGGATGGCTAGGATGGCAGGACCATTAAATGGATATATGGTTGGCTTGTAAAATGTACCCATAAATGGCGTTCATAAATGGTTCCTCATTAAGTTGTAGAATCATACCCAGTGAGGTTGTGCATGGTTTAGCTATGGATCTTCTTTTTGCTTTGAGAAGGGAAAAAAAAGCACTTCAAAGATAAGGTGGAGGTACCTATATCAAATTTGCGGGCAAAATGGATCAGAATAGTTGATGCTGCAAAGGGTAGTAGTAAAATTCAAAACCATCTTGATAGTAGCAGCATTGCAGCGATGGGCAAAGGGGCCAGACTGCCATCAGCAGCGTGGCAGTGTTGTGATGCAAGCCCCACCTTCTTTGTACATCACAACATGGCATGCATGGCCCAAGGGACAAAGTTTGCAATGGGGGTCTCACCATCATTCCACCAATGACAATGAGTTCCTATGGATGCCGCTGTTCAGTTAGAGGAATGGATGGCCAATAAATAGTTAAAATTTAATGGAAAGAAATGCAAGTTTTATACAAATCAAAACAAAGGTTTGGCAGCAGTTGTAAAAAAAGAGGCTATATCGTATGTGCCTAAAACCTAATCATATGTGAATGAGCATTGTGATTTGCTGCAAAAAGGACAAATGTTATACAGGCTGTATCATTTCTGTTGAAATCACTTGTTGAGATGGGCCACCATATACATTGGAAAAATAAGCAACTTACAAGAAGTGATTGTTCTGTTTTATCCCATGTTAGTCTCCTGCCTTCATATTGAACCCAGTTCCCTGAACATGTTCAGGGAAGGTTGTCAGGATGATCAGAAACTAAAACTTACAAATAGAAGTTGAAAGAATTTGAAATGTTTAGCAACCAGATAAGGGTATGATCACATTCTTCAAAATGCCTGAAAGGATGTTATATAGAAGTGATAGACTGATGGATTTAAGTTACAAGTAGTCAACCTTTACTGAATGTCAGACCAAAAACCCCTGGTAATTTTAGGAGCTATATAATTCCAAATAGTGGAATTAATTACCCAGAAAGGAGAAAGATTGATATGTATCCTCCACTGGAGATATTCAGGAAAATGCCTGAACCACTATCTACTCTGGTTGCTTTAATGTGATTCCTGCACTGAAAAACAAAAGGGATGTAATGATTGAAATGTCCTCTCCCATGTTCATGCTTTTAGGTCGCACATTATTTCCACTACTTCACCAAGTACTTTTGACATTTAAAAGTTTATTTTAAAAATAGGCTTGTACCTTTTCTGACTATATTCTGAAATACCTATATTAATTTATAAAAAGGCTTAGATTTTCATAAGTGATGTTGAGAAAGCTTTCCGAAAGCTGATTTTTAAAAACGCAAATACCTCCACTAAGTTACTGATAAGGCAATAAGTCTGCTTTTCACTTGCTCTTATATTATGAAGGCTATTTGCACACAGACTACGCCCTGCAAAAAACTAATCACGTTCTGATACTCTTAAGGTACAGAAAGCAGACCTATGAATCACCCTCTATTCCAGTCTCAAATTATGAATGGTTGCGGCTAATTTTCACCTTATCACCCCCCATCTCCCCCTTTGGAAATTTCAAGGGTGTGGAATTAAGTTAAGCCCAGAGCAGACAGCTTAAATCATTCCTAGCAACCATCGTGAAAAGTGTTTTAAATCTTAATAGAGCGAGAGGGAAGAGGAGGAGGGGATAAACTGGGAGTGGTGAGGGTTGGTTGTGCTGCATAGTTTTTGCAATACTTGCACCTTTGTTTGGGACCCAGGGTGGCTTCAGGATTATAGGATAGTTGGAATGCCTTTGTAAGAAGCAAAAGAAGGAGAAGAAACAATGAGAGCATGCAGTTAGAATATTATGTTGGCATGACTGAGCTTGTGGCAGAAAAGTATCTCTTAGCATCTGTAGCAGACACCAGAAAGGAGGAAAAAGCACAATATAATAATATAATATAATAATCATTCAAATCAAGTAGAGATGTCTCAACATTTCCAAAACTTGTTGTGTGCTAACCAATATATTTACAGGAACATTAGCTTGGCCTACTTTCCTTCCATGTTGGGTGAAGTGAAATGTTAGAATGAGTGGTTTGTGTGTTTGTGAGCATAGATGCATTGCTTCTTAAAAGTTTCGATAATTCTTAAGGAATTTCAAAATATAGTTCATCAGTTTTGCTTGGACTTTTCAAGTAATGCTTTGTTAAAATTTGATGAAATATCTTAAATATTAAAGAAGATTAAAAAAACATGGACATATTCAGACATACATAGAATTTTTGATATCTCTTTATGCATTTGATAAGAGTTGGCAGCTGCATGTGTGAAGAACTACAGCTGTCAGGTGTGAAAGATCAGGTCAGTATGCAATGGTCCAATTAAACTGTTTTAAAAGCCTATGCATGGAAATCTTCTCAATGGTTAGCGCCTACTTGGAGATAGATAAGGGTCAACAGAATTCAAGGGGTAGTTATGATGGACATAGTCTGCTTAGTCTAGTCTTAGTTAGCTAGTTGGGATTCTAGGTTTATTTCTCTTTTAACTCTATCCCCAGGTTCTGCCACTCCTACATCAACTGAGAAATCCTTTTTTTTAAATATATAATGAGAATGCTTGTAACTTTGGGTCTTGGAACACATTATAAAGTAATGGTCTAATTGACATATGCTTGTTTTCATGAGCCCAAACACTGATGACTCCAGCTCAACTGATAGGAAGTTAGGGAAGTTGAAGGTCTAACAAACTGGGAGTTCAGGAAAGCTGTTCTGTTTTTCAGTGCTAAAGAAATTAGCTCTCTATGTCAATTTTCATACCATCTAAATTTGTGAGATCATGAAGATGAAATCTTTCAACAGGACACTTCAATTTTCAAAGGAAACATAGATTTTTTTTAAAAAAGTTGTGCAAAGGAAAAAATAATGGCAAAACAGAGTACATATTGACTCAGGATCTCAACCAAATAATGAATCAGTCATTGCCCTATTTTCTTTGTTAATGAATGTTTTGGTGTCCTTTCTATAAAAGTAATCTCCGTGACCTGCTGTTTTGTAATAATACAATACAACAGTATCCATTAAAATGGTTTTAAACTGACCTCCAGTAACAAAGAATTCACTGGAATTGGGCAGCCAAGGTGAAATAGCAAGGCTGCTTTCAGATCAACTACAAAACAACTATAATGAAACCCATATTTTCGTAACCTGGCACCTAAATGCTAGCAGAACAATCTTGTAACTGTCCAGTTACAAAAAAAAAACGTCAATAGTCCAGTCATCTGTTTTGTACGCTTGCAGTTATATTAGCAACCGGACCCGCAGCATGACTTCCACTTCCTTGAAGATGAGAATGAGCGGACAGTTTGAATTAAAACAAACTGGAAGCCAGTAAAGATTGCGTAACATAAACTCTTGACAGATGGGTCTCTATGTGAACTTTGGGCTCATCTTCCAGACTTTGCCAAGTAATCCACAGGAATATTCTTGAACCTTCAAGGTTTATGGTTCCCATTTCTTTCATAGTGTAGTGTTAGGATTTTATTTGACTAATTTATTTGACTAATTTATTTGTACAAGTTACTGCTTTTCCTGGTTTCTTTTGTATTTTTTAAAAATAATGAACTCTTGACAGCATGAAATATGAAACTACTTTTCTTAAAAAAAATTCACTTGAATTAATATGGAAGATCTGTTTGCCTCTGCATGATGATCTTTATGATTTCATACATACAGTCTATTCTTGATATTGTAGTCACATTCATATCCTTTTAAGAGCTTCTTAATTAGTCCATTAGCTCAACCCTTCCATGTAAAAGAAGATACATGGGAAGATTTCCCATACCTTCAGTGTTTCTTGGAAAACAAAGGAGTATACAGTAAATCCTTCATCAGATTCTTCCATGAAGTCCTATGCTACTATTAGCTATTTGACAAAATATTGTAGTTTAGATACATATGTACATAATTCACACAAGCTTTTTCTATTGGGCAGCTTCTTCTTGCTGTGGCATGCCTTGTGTCTCCGTTGCTCTCCAGTTTTATAATATGGAAATCATCTAAAATGATTGAACCCTCCCTTTCTTCTCCCCATCAATAACTTATCTATTCCTATAGACATTCCAACTTGGAACATTTCATAGCATGTAACTTTCAAAAGGCTCTTTCTTCTCAATTCTTTTTAATCTCCTGCTCTTCAACATTTCTTTGTGAAACATGGATGTATCATTTCTACCATGGAAGCAAGTTAGTACCGTAGGTGGCATTTCATTCTTTTGGCTAGCTGGTTTCCAAAGATTTTGTGTTTGTATCTTTGGGGAGAAAAGTAGAAGTATCTTTTGCAGATTTGCTAGATTTGGGAACAGTGAGACTATCTGTTTGCAGAAAATGGTCCTCATTTTTTGCTTTGGCATTCTTTTTTGAGTCTTCATTTTATCATTTCTGCCATCTGATGAATATAAATGCCCATCTACTGAGAGATTCTTGATAGTGAGTTGTGAGTTTTATTTATACATAAATAAAAATAAAATAATCATCCAAATAGTCTTTGTTAATGATCAGCTAGTTTCTTAAAACTTGTGTCCATTGATTAGATATATGGATAAATTGGGATGATCTGGTGGTACAAAGAAATTGGTAAGTCTTTTTCTTTTTCTTGAGGGGATGAAGGGAATTGTGTATGCATAAGGTTTCATGCTTGCTCAGAATGGCATCTGAACATGAATGCAAAAGACATGTCTCAGTTGGCTAGTTTGGAGGTAGCAAAGACAAACACTGATTATTTGGAAGTGCTCAATAAGTGTTCCAGTGTTCTACTGTATCATGTTGGATTAGATGTACAACATTAGACTGGTAGTAAAAAGGCAGTCGGAAATGGAGTGCATTGAAGGTTATACTAAAAAGATTAAGTAACATATGAGCTGGTTGTCTAGAAGAGTGCACTGGTGGGAACTCATCCATCACCCTATGGTGCTATGTTTTGTTTGGATTTGACATAGTTTATTGCATTAACTCTGCCATTATGGTCTATAAACCATGGTTTATGACAGTGCTGAGGATGAAGACAACAATTGTAGTTGATTTAATGTTTTCTCAGCATCAATCACTGATTGGCTGTAATGTGCTTCTGCAGGCTGATGGGGTGCTGAGGTTCTATGTGATCATAGGGAAATCAGGAATGTATTGCACTAAATGTTTAAATAAGGTGTCCCGAATATAATGAACGTGATATTAAAAATATGCAGGACTTGCAATTGAACTAATATGCTATGAGTATTGTATGTTTGAGGTCTTGGAGATGCTGAAAAATGGCAAATCTCTTAAATTTAGAATTCCTGGGTTCTTGTAGATCCTTGAATAATAGGATCCTGTGTGATATTTTTTGCCTGTGAAGCCCCGTGAACACGTATTTTTAGAAAGTAACCAATGTGAAAGATTGAATTCATCTTGCCTCATGCTTTTCTTCGAGAAGACTTTGTAAAATAATAAGCGTATAGCTTGATCCTTGTAACATGCAGATATCTATCAGTTGATCTCTGGCTTTTTTTTTGGACTTTTCCAAGTTTATGATAATATGTTTAGATCACTTAAATAGATTAAACCAAGAACAAATTGTGTTTGGTATAGGGCATTTTGCATCTTTTTAAAGTCGTACCCTGATTTTTTACACTTTGGGATCTAGTATAGTTGCCTATGAAAATAAATAGAAATATGGAGTGAAAATAGCCCTCAGATATATCTGTGATCAGAAAATCTATGAAAGAGTGGATCAGAGCTCGTTGAATGATTTCAGGAAATTTGTAGGTGAGTTGTTATTAATCTTTCATGCAGAAGCAAGGTGACCCATTTTCATCCCAAAAGTAAAAAAATGATTTGGGCAAAGTCCTTGAAATGTTGTAAAGACAAAGTATCTTTCTGCTATTCAGTGAAACAACCTCAATCTCCTAGGCTTCAGCATTACAGCTTAAAAATGCATTAATTTTAATTGTACTATTCTACTGATTAAGGTAGAAGATTATTTGGTTGCAAAACAAAAATATATGTGGATTGTTGTAACCCTTGTGCAAAATATTTCAATTGATAAATCCTGTAATCATGTTATACTTTAATAATTTAAATTATTCTGGTTTGTATCATTACAATATTATTTCCTCCCCTCCATCCTTCTACAACCTACCTACTTATCTGCATAGCTGCCTGATGCAGATGTTGGCTGGCTGTGCAGTGGCACAGATCAAATCCTGCTTAGGCAATTAATTCAACTCTTGAGACTAAAAAGGTGCCCAACCCCATCCTAGTTATTGAGACAGGTAACTAGGTACAAATATCCATGTTTTGTGTCCCTTCCTTAGCCTTTCCTGACTTTGCAATGGATATGGTAAGCAGCAACACTGTGATGGCTAATTTTGATTGGGAGGCTATAGTAGCTATCTCTTGCCATTGAATTGTAATTCCAAAAGGCTTATTCATTGCAGCCTTCAAAATTCATTGCCATCAAGTATTCTGATATAATTTCCAATAATTTCTCGGCTTTCTGTTAAAGATTCTGCAGTCAGTTTTCCACCATCTCTCATTTTGCCTCTAAAACTTATCAGACAAAACAATTTAAGATCTGGCCATACAAATAACTCAGAGGTTATTTCTTTCACCATAGAACCCTTCAGCTGTAAAACTCTGAAGTTTTAAAGGAGCCTTCTTAACTTTTTTGCTGAATATTTTTGAGAATAGTAAGGCAGAGTGCAGATGGAGTAATCTTCAATAGCATCTGGGTTATTTTCATACAGCCTGAGAAATAATGGAGCAGTTGAGCATGAGCGAAGTCCTCTGATTTGATTGACTCCCATTGTCATCTCTTAAAATTATGGTCCTAAATTATGCTTTTGTAAAGTTTAAAAGACTTTGAAATGTAGGAGAATTCTGCCAGTCTCTAAACATTAGTGCATATTTTGTTAAACGTTTGTTACCTGGGGCCCAGTTCTTCCTGTTTCCTTTGGATTAAAAGAGAAAATAAGCACCTTCTAAAATTATTATACCTCCAGTTCTCTTAAACCTTTGTGGGATGCTTTAATTTCTCACATTTCTCAGTATTAATCTCTGTGCTAGCCAAGGAGAAGCTTGATGATTCTCCTTCTGTTCTGGCAGAGAACTCCCAAAAGGACCCCTTATGTTTTCACCCCAAGATATATACCAGACCCCTAAATTAGCTAAGAGATCTAAGTGTTGCAACTGCTTTGAAGTAAATCCAAGGGGATCTCATGTTGTAAATTCTAGGTAAATTCAGCATTTCTCCAAGTGCTGGAGAAAATAGCACAGCTGGTATTTTCAACAATTTCCTTTAAAAAAAAAAGCATTTGAATTACTATTGTGTATCAAGCCCAAGCTATTTATGTTGTTTCCATTTCCAGCCTAGCATTACTGAGTATTTGAAAGGGGCGGAAGAAAACAGATTGGTTTTTTTTAAAAATCTATAGAATTTATCACTTTATAAACTAACCTTTTATTGGAACAAGTGGGAAGGAAAAGAAATAAAAATTATTTCACCTAGAGTACTTGAGTGTGTAATACAAAGAGGCACTCAGATGCCAGGGTACTATGCTGTGTCCTAGTATCAAAATGGAACAATGGAAAGGTGCTTTTTTTGTAGGCTATGATCTATATGACTCATGCTGTATGGAACATGATATGCTATTATGCGCTGCAAATACTGAAAGGGAATCTTTTTCTCTGGCATTCAAAAATAAGACTCTATTCGAGTCTTGCTATGCTGCCTATGAAATGGTGCAAATTAATATGCAGATATTTGTTCTCCAACTGCTGCTACTAGTAATGTAATGGAAGGAGAAAGCAAAGGACTGATGCTGCAGGATTTTTCCCACAACAGTCGAAACGGCATCATCAACAGAGTGGCAGGTAAAGTGATGGACCCTCATTGCTCTCGCAGGTGAATTCAATTTGTTTTTAAAAAATGATATATCAGCTTTTCTGCTGGACATATAGATGATCAATTCCTCTTTATCCCAAATTAACTCAATAAGTTTTATCACAGAAAAAATATAGATAGGTCACAGCTGTTCGATCTCAATTTTTTTCCACAAATATTACGATCATAATATTGTTGGAGGAGAAAGCTGAGGTAGAAGCAGCTGTGAATTATTTATTTATCAAATTTCTTACCTGCCTCTCTCCTTCATAGAGGAGCTCTATGTAATAAATTAAATATATAGTTATACAATTATATAGGTGCGGGTGTGTATACATATAAATATTTATTATAATTGCATATTTAATATATTAAAGAAAGGGAGCCTTTCAGGTGTTACTATTGTGTTTGGGAAAGTTTAGAAATGAAGTCTGAGAACGAACAAAGTAATTAAGAAGAGATTAAATATTCTCCTTTGATGGAGATCCCATTTCTTACATGTAAATGCTTTTGAATGATACAGTAACCCTTATGGGAATTTTTTTGGGGGGAGGGTTCTTATTAAATGTTGAAGCATGCATTTTGGGATGGAAGGTCTGCTAAAATCAGTATATTTTTTTTTGCAAATTAATTTCATTCAATTAAATCCACAATGAAACTTATTCCCATACTTATTTAATGGACACTGAGAGCATACTTACCAAAGACAAATTCCTTGTATGTCCAATCACACTTGGCCAATAAAGAATTCTATTATATCCATTCTATTCTAATAGGATTACAATCATGTTTATTGCAGTGAAGGACTACTGTGTTATGTTTTGGTGATCTGTCTATTCGTCTTATCAGTCAAAATGTATTTAATTATAGGAATGTTCAGAAAAATAAAATCAACAATGGGTATATACATAAAACATTTTATTTGGCCTTTTTAGTTGCAAGTGGTCATACAAGAGCTCAAGAAGGAGGTCTTTTCTTAACAAAATACAAAAAAGATGGGAAAGGGGAGGGAAAGCATCCAAATTCAGGCATGACTTCTTAATACTTTATGCTGTATTTCTTTTGGTATACAATGGACATGGATACTCATCATTTAAAAAAGCTGTCATTCAGTTCTAAAAGAAGTAATCAAGGACTAACACAGCAATATCACAACGTCTTGTTTTTACAGGGTTGGCATTTTAGACTCTGAATCTGATAGTCCTTTCTAGGTTATATTAGCACTGCCCCAAAACCATAGTTCTGATGCTCATGAAGCCTGCTGGTGACCATGAAGGAAAGAAGTGAATGATCTGAACTGAAAAATGAATGCACAAGTGGAGTTGACACTCCATCTGTGATACTCATCTACCAAATAAAAGAGCTTTTTAATGCACTTTCACACCTACACTGAAAAAAAAAAACCAGAAAGAAAACTAGAATAGAAAATAAAGTGAAAAGTATCAGTAAAGGAGTGATAATTTATATTTAAAAGATCTATTCTACACCATAAAGATGTTATGTAATGTTTATATTCCAATTTCAAAAAATGAAACGTAGGAAAATGGGAGTGCAATGGGTTAGACAATAAGAAGTAGTAGTTATAAATAAGTAATAGTTATAAATAAATAAAGTACTTGGCCCAGATGGAAAGACAGCTGTTTACTATACAACATTTACAAAAGCTAAACCAAGCCTGTAATTGCCAAAATGAATGAATGTTGATATATTGGAAACAACCCCAGAATTTTAGTAGTATAAAAATGAGAATCGGAATGAGTATGTGTGTGTATATATGTGTGCATGTATGTATGTGTAATACATACATACATACATACATATATATATACACACACACACACACACACACAGACACGTATAAAGCTATATTACTGCATGCATGTTTGCAATGTATATTTTACAACAAAATTATATGCATGTATTGTTTTCTAATAAAAACTAATAATGTGTGGAATGACTATGAAACCTATGTTACATATAACATAAAGATGTAGAAATTAGTGGTGATATTCAACTGTTAAAAAAGCATTTGATAAGGTTGAATAAACATTTGGTGGGATGGGGTGTTGATGCCTTAGAACAGTGTTCTTTAACTTGGATTCTCCAATGAATTAGAACTACAGCATTTGCAGGCAGTTTGTCTAAGCAGTGAATACTAGGCTAAAATTCAAATGTAACTAGAGGGCACCAGTTGGGGGCAACTGCCCCATAAGCTGTTCATTTTGGTACTTTTCAGAATAGGATCAAATCTGAATGTTCCAAGCCTGAAATGAAATAAATAGTTAAAGGCTAGAATAAGTTGCACAATTTCTAAATATGGGAATATTTTTAAATGCTTTTATTGAAAAAAAAGAATAGCCTTTAAAGTGTGAGACCAAGATTAAAGAGATTGATGGTTAAATCTCCCTGATGAAGATTATTGCATGACTTCTCAATTTAAATTGATGTTATGTACGAAGTTATAAAATGAGATTAAAGAATATAGTAGAAATACAAATGTCACAAACAATTTTGAATTATACTAAAGCAAGATCACAAAACATTTTATAATCTTTTAGAAAAAACAATTATATATTTAATATATTATATACAGCCCCTCTATGAAGGAGATGGCCAGTTAAGATATAGATAGATAGATAGATAGATAGATAGATAGATAGATAGATAGATAGATAGATAGATAGATAACAGTGGTGGGATTCAAATTTTTTTAGAACCTCTTCTGTAGGTGGGGCCTGCTTTGTAGGAGTGGCTTGCCGGCCATGTGACCGAGTGGGAGTGGCTTAGCAGTCGTGACTGGGTGGGCATGGCCAACTTGTAAAATATGATGAAACTCACTTAACAATGCTCTTGCTTAGCAACCAAAATGTTGACTCAAAAACTCTGGCATTTGAAGCACGCAAGTCTTAAAGCTCTCAAGTTACAAGACCCTTGCACTCCTAACCCTTTAGGAAAAAAACCTCCAGGGGTGTTCAAACTTGATAGCTTTAAGACTTTAAGGTTTAGATAAGACTCTTAGAGGCAGGTGGGGCAATTGGTGAGCCAGCCAATCAGTGAGCGGTGGGCGGGGCAAGCGTGGTGCGGATGGGTGGGGAGTGGGAGCTGGAACCCGTTCTAAACAGCACAGTAGATTTGTGGAACCTCTTCTATAGAAGAGATTAGAATTGGCAGGAACCCACCCCTGATTGATAGATAGATAGATAGATAGATAGATAGATTATATATATATATATATATATATATATATATATATATATATATATATAGATAGATAGATAGATAGATAGATAGATAGATAGAAGAGAGAGATAGATAGATAGATAGATAGATAGATAGATAGATAGATAGATAGATAGATAGATGGATGGTAGAGAAATATTCTGGCACATTTCCTAATAATGAAGTAAATGGACCCCTGACTTTTAGATTGTTCTTTATGAAAGAAGGACACCAATTTTCTATATGCATTGATCCAGTTGCCATTTACTAGAATCAGATATCATGGACTGAATGTAGAATCTATGTTCTGTCAATGGATCATGGCTGTTTCCTAGAAATATACAATCTTTGACCAGAGGGTCACCTGTAGCCTCAACAATTATGGATATGCTCACAGTCCCCCTCCAAAAGAATACACCTAATTGTAATTTTATGATAATAGAGGTAACCTATTAAATACACAGGGAATAATAATATTAAATTTAGTTAAAATGAAATTGCATTTCATTTTTCTGTCTGGCTTTTATCCATGCACCTGAACTACAAGTCTTGGCATGTCATTCAAAGAATGGCTCTCAAAGTGAACAAACTGATGCAATTTTGCTTTAGGTCTTACTATGCTATTTGATTTATCTGAATATGAGTTGACTCAAGCATTTGCAAAAGTGGAATAAAACTGTTTATAATAAATGAATCATATTGTAAAATCTCTAAGCTTTGTAGTCTCTACATCTGTTCTACATTTCAGGATAATTTTTAGAAACTAGGATTGAAGAAAATGGATAGAATCTCTAGTCGTATAAAGAATAAGGTTTACATGGTGGACGGAAACTAAAGGTTAAAAGTACTGGTGCTAGCAGGTTGAGATATGTGAAATACAACATTAACGGCTAATCTGGATAGTATGTGATGGATGAATTTATAGATGGGTGGTATTACAGGGATTTTATTTAGCCTCACAGTATGGAGAAGGTGTGAGCAAATCAATTAATTACAAGCTCACAATGTGACAATGTGTCATCTTTCAGGCAAATAAACTTAAGCAACTGTGAAACAAATGTATATTCTTCAGCTTGCCAAATAAACTTTTGCAAGTTCTCATTGTGATTGATTGCAACTTTCAGCATGGCTAATTTTTCAAGAATACACATAATTGAAAAATATTAAGAAAAACTGGACAAGCAAGAAAGGGCTTAGCCTCCTCATTTTATATTTATGAATTATCCAAGAGTACTGCATCAAGATTAAATTCCTTTGTTCAATGTTCATTTTTCTTGTGATAAGAAACTGTCAGTTCTGTCACATAGCCTCTACAGTTGCATGATGATTAGCACAAAATTATCAAACTTTCTTTGGCTGAAAACCTAAGTTCTAATTTCCTATGCAGTTTCACCATTTCATAAAGACAAGGTAATGATGTATCTGAGTCTTTCATATACCCTCCATGACTCTTGCCTGCCCGAATGTTCTCTTTTAATTTTTGGAAAATTCACACCATTTTTTCATTGGAGTAAATTGGAATTTGGGCATTTGTCCCATGTTTAAATTGTTAGTCTAATAACAAAACTACAGGAAACATGTAGAGTTTTTTTTTTTTTTGCTCCTGAGTGGCAGACCTAAAATATTTTGCTGCCAAGACAGAATGGCAAACATATCTTCAACCGTCCTGTTAAGGTGCCGAATATCTAAAAACAGCAAATGATTTTGGCAGATGAGGCAGTAAATCCCACATGGGCTTCATCTTCTGCAGTTAAGAAGCCATAGTAGTGAAAGATTTGCTGTACTTCATAATGTTCAAATCTTCTCACTCAGATGTCTTCAAATTGGGTGAGAAGACAGCCACATTTTTGTTTAGCGTTCTTAAAGCCGGTCAGCTTTTCACACCGAGATATCCTCCACTTGGCCTGGATTTGTGGAAAGTTATATAAAATAAGAGATAGATTTTTTTAAAAAAGGATTATATTTTCCTTACTCAGCAAATTGCTGAGATTAAAAGTGGACCACAATATTCTATTTACTTTCCACAAGTGACTATTACCTGTAGTATTTAGCACTTCTGCACATCTAAGATCTGATTAAGGATTAGACTAAATTACTAATGGTATCCTAAAAAGTTGTCACTGTTATTTTTCATTGTTGGTGCAGTTGTTAAAGCCTTTCCTATGTATTGGGACTGTAGCAGTATTCACAGTACATTCTGGGAAGTAATATAACGTGTGTGCAGTAACAATGATAGATGCATGGAAAAACAGAGAGATTTACTTTAGGAATTGGTGGCAAACCATATGTCATCTTCCCAGTTGCACCATTTAGCTTTCCCTACAGCAGAATTAGCAAGAGAGTGAATGATCACAGGAAGTTGCCTTGTGCTGGGTTATCTAACTTAAATTATTTACATTGGATTTTCTCATTTGATGTGTTGGAATAGAAGTCCCATTATTCCCAGTCAGTATTTGGTAGATACTATGGAGTTACTTATATATTTGGAGGATACCATGTTGAAAAGAGCTGGCCAGTACTGAATGGTAGCAGCTTTTCAAGTTTCTGAAGGGAGTCTTTTGCTTGACTTGAGCTGGCAGGGACAGGACTGTGGAAATGCAAATGTTTTATCACTAAAGACAAGCTTTTATCCCAATGCATTTCCCCTTCTTGCTTGCTTCATGAAGGAGACAACATGTGCATTTAGCTCTGGGTAATGCAAACTTACGTTTTTGGGTAGGTTTGAAAGTATTCTAGGTTGCTTGACAAAGTGACCAGAATTATAAAAAAATTTACTGTGGGGAAAAAATTACAGATCTGTGCCTGGGTGCTAATATGAAAAGAAAGGACAGGGGAATGCTTGCTCCATTTAATACACAATATTAAGCCCAGCATGCTGAGAGAGCTAAGCAAAAAATATAGTTCCTAATGGGTCTGGATGGTGACTGTGAAGGGTTTTTGGAGTGCAGTTGAGACCTGTAACTTTCTGCTTGTTACTGTTTCGGTAGCCTGTTTTGCTGGCAGTAATACAATATTCATGGGAGTCTTGAGGCGAAATCTCAGTGCATCATAATGAAAACATGCCAGTTAGTGTCAATTTGTGCCTACCAATAAAACACAAAGAGAAAAGCATCTGTTCAGCTAAAGAAAGGACTAATGATAAACACAATTGCCATCCCTGCCTTAAATAATTGAACAAGAATACCACTGAATATTTCATTTTGTTGATATTTAGTTAGTGCAAGCCTCAGTCCTATTTCGGATGCAAGACTATCCATATAAGAAATAATGGGGCAGTGGGAGAAGAAAAGGCAAGAGAGAGATTCTTCAAAGGAGGCATTTTTTAAATAGCCTACCAGGGAATTTTTATTAATCAGTTGTTAGCTAAAATTGGTTAATGAGCTGAGCTCAATTAAGAAGCAGAGACATTGAAACTTGATGTGGCTAAATAATTATAGCTTTTGTCTACAAAGCCACTAACCCCAGGTGACCCAATTATGAGAATTCATCTGTGTGTTCTCATCTTATTTTTATAAGTTGGCTGAGCAAAGCTTTTTAGTTAAAAAGTGTTAGAGTGGGTGGTTATTTCTTTGATAATATAAGAGAAGGACCTGGATTCTGTCTCTGTGAGATAATTACCTGAACATCTTTTTCATCTTTATTACTTGCTCATAGGTGTGAGCAAGCACACACACATGGATGCACACATACACAGAGTGAGCCTGGGCAATAATCATGGTAAGGAGATTACTAGGTTGAAATAGAATGATAAATTGGGTGTTTTTAAAAGTACCAGAGAGAATGTAGGTTTTGACAGATTCTACATCACCACAGAATAGGTAGCAAAAATTGCGCTAGGTGATGAGAATTTTTGCATTTAGTAAATGCAAAATAAAGTCTTGGTTCATACGTACGTACGTACGTACGTACGTACATACATACATACATACATACATACATACATTACATTTAGATGCTTATTGTAGCGAATCATCTATGAATTGCACAGTCATAATAAAAGACCTATCCTGTTTTTCAGGACTTTACAAATCAGTTGCTGGAGTTGCTTCCCTATCTCTACTTAATGGTAAAGTTAACTCTTATTAGATAAGAAATAGTAGTTGCTACATCCAAATCAATAAACTGTCAAACTCCTGGCCTGCAGGCTGGATGCATCACATGCTGACCTCACCCACGCCCAGTTTAGCAAAAGGGAAAAAAGTCCCGATATATTACATGATCTTGCTATGACGATATGAGTTTGATATCCCTGCAATAAATGGTTTACAAAACATATTTGTCGGTAGTGCAAAGACTGATTTATGGGGCAAACTGATTTGAAAACAATAATAAATAAAAATTTGTTTAAGCAAGAGATGCAGAACAAATTTGAAGAAAGGAAGAAATTGTAAGTCACTTATAATGAGCAAATCATGGTTTGGTTGTGTTAGGTGAACTGAATCTATTTGAAAACTTCATCAGTTCTTGTATTTATGTTTAAACATACTTGACATGATCAAAATGCTAAGTATTCAATCTTAAATCAGTGGTGTAGCATGTATGTAATTAAGTATTCTATTTGCTTACTGAAATAGTTAAAGCACAGTATAAATTCCTCCACTACTAACCATCTATGACAAAATCTATATCTTCAACTTTGAAATAGGAAGCATTGCTATATCTCGCTTGTCATATATTTTAGGGGTTGATGTGCAGTTTCCCTTTATGAAACTCACAACAGTTGAATAAATCCAGGCAAAAAAGTTGAACAGATCCTTTATCCAGAGCTGCATCTTTCTCTCCTTAAGAGCCGGGCAAGTATGTATGCTCAGAAATATGGCTCTGTATGTGTAAAGTCTTTTGCTCAGGTCAAGGCAAACTTAAATCCAATTTATTAAAGCATCTAGAGAATTTCGAAATGGTTAACTGCAATTTAGATCAAAACAAAACATTTGCTAACAAAAACCCATCTGGCCTATGTATATACAAAATTATCAGGATAATTACAAGCAGTTCCCTATGCCTCTGAAACAGGATTTGGCCTTTACTTTCTGCCAGCCATTTGAAGACAAAGCTAATTTACTGCCTTGGGGTTTTCCAGAAGAGCGGAAGTAATTTCCAAGGTGTCAGGACTCAGACACTGGAAGATGCCGGTTTATGTGCTCAATTTAATTGAATGGGAGAACAGGAAAGTAGATTAGGTAAAGAAATATTTCTCATCAATTGACAACAAAGGGAGTAGACCATGGGGTCCTTAGTGCTCTCTGAGCTTGGTTGTTTATAACCAAGCCACAAACTTAGAGACTACCAAGAACCCCACAGTCGAAACCTGAGCTACAAATATTCTCTACTATCAGTGAAAAGACTAGAGATTGAGAAAAACCAAGTCTAATATTTTATTTTAGAGAGCTCAAGTATCATTCTTCATATATATTCTACATGAAGACAGGTGGAGAGCTAAAAAAAAGTGTGAAGGAAGGAGATGAAGGACAATTTCAGATAATGACAGTAATTTGTTTATCTTCTTTGACAATCATACCTCTAATAAGCAGGTGGCACTCCTTATATGGAGTGTAATACAAAAATCTAATACAAAAATGGGAGAACATTAAATATACTTTGTTTCTCCCTCGTTGTGAAATGGAATTTAACTGGATAATAAAAGCAATTTCTGCTTTTGTGATATTTCAGTTATAATATGCTGCTCAATATCTGAGCAGGACTCAGGAGTTATGGTGAGGAGTGTATCCAAAGATAATTCAGAATGTGGCTCAAATGCTGGTTGGCGATCAGATCAAGTTTTGTATTCCATAAAGGAGCAAAATAGTTCATTCTCTTTCAGAGTCCTAAACATGCAAAGGAAAATATAATTACCCACAAATAAATATTCTGAAAATGTATCTTTGGTTTCTGATGTCAACCCCCCACCCCTAAAAATCCCTTGATGGTTTTAGGTAAATAGTGTTGGGATTTCTACAACGGAATATCCCTTGTGCTTTGAATTGTACTGTTCTATCTTTCATTCTTCTCCCTCAAACTGTTGAAGTATTCCCCCACTTTTTTGTTTTAAAAATATTTTTTCAAATCTCTTGTCTCTGTCTGTTTCGCTCCTAGTTTCTCTCCCTATTTTGGACTTGCTTTGATTGTATTATATATTGAACAATAGCTTGTATGGAATAAGATATTCCAGATCAGGTAGTTTTGGTTGTTTAATTATACACACAAAACTGTTGCAAGAATTTCAAGTGACTTTTTTCCCAGAAATGTTTGGCACCATAGCTGAAAGAATACAAGTGTCTCATTCTATTTTTAGACTCATGTTGTTTGAACATTCATTTTATGGGTAATTTACTATCCAGGCTATATTTGTCATTTCCTACAGCCATTTTTTTGAATGTGCATTATATTTGACAAGATAAAATTGTAGTAAGGCCAAACATGTTGACACGAAACAGTTCCTCCCACTTTCCTGAGATCTTTAGTTTGACATGTTGCAGGTTAAGCTTGTTATGTATGACAATGTTTGGCTTTTATTTTGATGGCCAAGGAAATAGAGATTAAACGAAGAATAATCCATCTGCACATTTTTGAAATGAGCACTTATTACAGTTTTGGTGGGCCACATCTGGTGTAGTGCTTAGTGTGCTCGACTTGGAAAAGTCTTTCAATTATAAAGCTCACTTGATAATTTGGAGTTAATCACACTATTGGACAAAACTATTCTATAAATGCTTATCAGGATAATACCATGAAAGGAGGAACATATTGCCTTGAATGTGTCATGGAAAAGAGGAATGCAAATACCAAATATTAACAAACAAATGGTTCTATGGAATCTTGTAACTTTCACTCAAAATTTTGGGCTAACGATGTCATTCAATGTCAGAGCCAAGCCTTGTAAGCTGTTCAGTATATGCGAGGTCAAATAAGGAGCATGCAGGCTTTCCAGAAATGCTCTTTTTTGCTGCAGAGGAGAATAACAAAGAATTTTGGAAGTCTGCTGAGTATTTTTTCCCTTCTCCAAGATCAGGTCTATATTTGTTAACTTTTCTAAGTTTGAAATCATATGTTTTGCTAACTCAAGTAGTCCCTTATTTTCTGCTTTGTTGTTTTATAATGAATTTAGTTAACTGGCTTCATTCTTAAAGCCCACAGAATTCAATAATATTTACACTCATGATAATACCTAAAATAATAGCAAAGAACCACAACAATAACCTGCCTCCAGAGTCTTTTGGTCCAACAGTAAAATGAACAATAAAGTATCGTAAAACAAAAATGCAGACAAGTTCTTCTATTTTGGGGAATGCCAATAGGGATTGGGCCTACAATTCTGCCAGTTTGAGAGGCCAAGATGCATCATTACTTTTAACTTAGCATACACCCTTTTTTTATACGGTAACGATTCACATTAGATAAATAGCAAGGTTAATCATAATTCCCTGTTCTGTAGGAAAAGTCTCAAGAGGGCATTATGCGGAATTGGTATAAAATGTAACAAGAGTTCAAAATGAACAAGTCAAAATTGGTATATTGTAATTTGTGATCCAAACTGCTCAAAGCAGTTAAAAGTTTGCTGAATTAGACCTGGGCGCATATAGTCCTGCATTTTGTTTTTTCTATGGACAACTATGTGAGTGGGAAGCCCACAAGTAGAGCATAAACTCTATAGCTTTCTTCTGACACTGTTTCTCAGAAACTTCATGCAACCTGAATATAGCTTATTGCTAGTAACTAAGCTCAGTAGCCTTATCTTTCGTGGCTTTGTCTAACCCTAATGAAGAATATTTTTCAGTGCCTCATTTATGTTCGTGCTAATTTCTGTGATTGATGTCTTAAGCTTTTCACTAGGATCAGGAGCAAGAGTAAGATTTAATTCACTTCTTAGAGGCTTACATTTGATCATACCCCACTCCAGAAAGTCTTAGCTGAGGGAACTAAACATTATCCTTTCCCACTGGGGTCCTATTTATGCAAAGATAACTGTTCTGAAATCTAAAATTAGCAGGGGGGATTTGAGCTGATGCAAATTACTCATCTCTTCATCCCCTTGCAAACAGCTTAATGGAAGAAGGATGAAGAATCTACTACATCTGAGAGCTAAGATTTGGTAAAAGCTGAAAGGGTTATTTCTGATACGATTTCTCACCTCTCCACACTTCCATCACAAATGCACAAAATCAAGAATTAAAATATAGGACATCTCCAAGAGATGGACATTTACATCTACTTAAAATTGTCCAGTAGAAAACAGATGCTCATCACCCTTAGCAATTTTCTTAAGCCATTCTATCATCAGGGCAATTGACTCAGTATGACAATTGATCTGAACTCTTCATCTCTACTGTTGTGCAGCTGAAGTGGTTTTAGAAAGTGAGTTTCAACTCACAAAGCTTTCTTGACCTGCTCCCAAGTTGCCATAGGCAGGGGGATGGAAAATTGTGCCTCGCAGCTGCACCAATGAATTCATACCTCAGTCAAAGGAAAACATATCTTAGCCGTCCGAAGTCAAAGCTATCTCCATGGAGACCCTCAACGACCAGAGGGAGTGACTTCTATCGTCCACGAAATTGCTTCATTGGGGAATGTCTGGTGACACATCTTGGGGGAGGGGGCAACAGGGTCAGAGGCAAGATAAGAACTGAGTGAAGTCAGAGCTGGCTTCACCTAGGTCACGTTGATATGGTGCTCCTAATAAACAACTGGATTTTTCTTGCACAATGGTTGAGGCTCCTGATTTTATTAAGGCATTGATCGGAACCCTGACAGTGAGTCTGCTCACAGATGTTTTTAAGCATGAGAAGAAGGAAGGAAATTAAGGGTCTATTGTAGGGTTTAGGGTGGGGGTCCCCAACCTGTAATGCATGGCCCACTACCAGGCCACGGGGTAATCACCCCTGAGTTCATGCCTCCTCATGTGAACCGCCTTGTGGGAACTCATGGCCCCACTCATGCTGATGTCATCGTGGCTACTTTCAGCCCTCACTTGGCTTGCAAAGAAAAACAAGAAAGTCCAGTTGCCTCTGGAAAAAGCACCCTTGGGTCTGGAATCTATAAGGCAAGAGTGAACAATACTTGTTTGCAGAAAGCCATACTTAAACTATGAGGACCGCAATGGAGGAGACTATAGTGCACTGTGGATGAGCCATGTCATGCTTGGATAGGGCTAAGATTTTTTGTTTTAGATTTTCAGAAATATGCATCTATTTTAGGCTGTTTTAGGGCACATACTTATTTTGTGATTCTCTACTTCAAAATTGGATTTACTGGTTTGGGGAAATTACAAGTGAGATAGTTCCCTGTCACAAGGTGCTTTCTGCGGCCCCAGTTTATTTTACATTATTTTTTTCTGGCTCGATGGGCCAAACAAAGCCATGCTAGATAGTCACACATCATTTTTATTTTCTAAGAATGCCTCTAGAACATATGTGGTGGCCAAAAGCATCCTATAAATAAAACGAAACTGCTTTGTTTTGCAGCATGACAAGTTCCTTCTTTGGAAAAATTTGAACACTAAAAGTCAAATGGGCATCAAAGGAGATGCCCATGAATACATAAGTGTCAAGTGGTCTTTAAACATAAAACCCTAGTTCGCTATATAACTTTAATTTTTACAATCACTACCAAGGAGGGGAATTTTGGAAGCTGAAGTCTACAACTACTGGTACATATAAATTTGGGAAAACTGTTGGATGTGTTCTTTCAGGTAAAATTCTTGCTGAAGGGTAAAGCTTCCAACTGCAATTGCCAGCTATCTCTTTAAGCCAGTTTCTTCTTCCAGTTTCACTGGGAATTCTGTCTTAGAAAAGTTTCTGTTGTTAAAAGAATGATACACTTTAAGCACAAAACTTGCTATTCTGAATAGCAGAGACTTGTATTTTTGTCCAGGACTTTCAAATAATTCTTGGGTGGAATAAATAGTTTGAGTGTTTTCAGAGCCTGCTAAAAAAAAGCACCAGAGGTAGGATTCAGCAGGTTCTGACCAGTTCTGGAGAACCGGTAGCAGAAATTTTGACTAGTTTGGAGAACTGGTAAATACCACCCCATCTATTCTCTGTCTCCTGAGTTCCACTGAGTGGGATGAAATGGGGATTTTGCTGTAACCTTCTCCTGGAGTGAGGTGGGAATGGAAATTTTACAGTATCCTTCTACTGCCATGCCCACAAAGCCATGCCATGCCACACCCATAAAGCCACACCCACAGAACCAGTAATACATTTTTTTGAATCCCACCACTGACAAGCACATAAACCCTTTTCCTATTGTGGTTTCTTTTTTTTCTGCATTCATCCATGCTTGTATGGAACAGATGTTTTCATAGGAAATCTGCTTGCAGAAAAAATTACAACGCAAAAATAAATCTTGATAATATTCTGGAATAACAGGTTGCAAGTAGCAAATGGGAATCTCTCATTATACCATTTTAGGAAAAGCAGTTAGAGGTAGTCTGCATTATGGAGAAGCAGTGGAATTAATTGATATTTCTGTTTAATGTGATTGTCATTTAAAGTAAATAAAAACGGTCTGCAAAGAAGTTAATAGGCATTGATTTCTTCTGGAATTCCTGCTGATTTTGCTTTTCATGATGTCAGTGATGCAAAATAGGGAAAAATAAAAGATATTTTTGACACAGAAGCCAACAGTGAAAAATAATGATGAAACTATATAGAAATTTGTTTTAAAATTAAAACTTTAGTAATTTCAAAATGTAAGATTGTATATTGTAGTTTGCAAAATGTAAGTTGTTTTCATCTTTCGAAATATTTAAACTTTGTCTCTTTTTGCAATCTTCTGTTTAATAAATGACCTTCATTTTTGCAAGAGTTTCAAATCTTGTAAACTATTAATTAATGTGTTTAATGTGTTTGATTTTTCATCCAGTACTGAACAGATAAATCCTTTTCTGTTTTCAGGAAACTTATTGTCAAGTCTTGTTTATTAAAGTAGCATCCTAAACACACCAAAAATCTGCTATAATTAATATTTTGGAAAAAAAATCAATTCTTATGAACTTATTTATAAAAATAAGAGCCTTATTTATAAATGAGAAATATTGAAATACATGCTAAAATCCCACTTTTCAACTAATGAAAATGCAACTTTATGCATGAACTTTCTTTCTAAGAGCAGTATTATCAGTGAAATATTCCTGAGTTATCCTTAAATTTCAATTTTTATAAAATGCCCTTCTATTTTTCAAGCCACAACTTAACATCATTCTACTGCTGATTCCTTACGTGCTCACTGTTATTTTTTTGGGAGGGCGGACTGTGTGTGTTTGTGTGTGTGTGTGTGTGTGTGTGTGTGTGTGTTTATTTCTATTATCTCCATATCAACTCAACTTGTAGACTTAGTAGTATTAGAAGCATTCTTCCCATTTGAATAGGATTTGCTAGATTGGGGCCACTATCTCCACTTGTCACCATTTTAAGTTATACCTTATACTTTGTTTATTAAGGTGCATCAGCAGTAGTAATTAAATTTCCAAACTCATATATTTATTTAGAAAAGGTCTACTTATAAATTTAGAAATTAGTTTACAATTTACAATTAATTGTATGAAGATTGTTCCTTATATTGTATGTGGAGCAGTTTGTTTTCAGAAGAAGTAGGAGGGCCAGTCCTTTGTTGTGGCATATTGTCAGCATTGACAATAACTAGTCTTACCAATCCCTGACTTTATCTATATTATTTTCATTACCATTATACGTTCTGAAATAAGTCACTTTCCGTAGCGGGTCTCCTTATGGTTGGTAATATTAGACAAATAGTTTCTTCTATGAATCTATAAGGGGACAAGTGACATTGTAGAATTCTTTGAAATGTATCCAAAATTCTGTATTTCAGAGTGTAAAAATTCATTTGTATATATATCAATGGAATCACGACATAATAGAATCTTAGATGTCTAGTTCCAATACTCTCTTCTTATTAATCTGCTTTATATACGTTGGCATCTCACTGTTTTGTTCTTAGTCTTGGTTCCTGTGTGAATTATGTTGCGACCTTTGCTTTTTATCCTAAGATCCATGGCTTTTAAATGACAATTATTTTATATTGGCTATAAAATGATGAAAGCTGGAAGAAGGAAGTCTGGGAATTCTCTGCTATCATAGTCAAGCTTGATCAAAGTTGGTAGATTCATATGACTTCTGGCTGCAAATCTATCAATTTGGTAAGAAATTGGATAGTGCTTTATCCTAAGAGCAATGACATCTCATTGTCAGGTTTTGTTCCCATGGTATTGACAGTCCTACTTTGCTCTTTTTCTTCTTAAAAACAAGACACATAACTCTGTGCACCACAGATACAATCTGGAGTCCCGGTAGAAAGCTGTGCATTAAATCTGGGGAGCCCTCAGAAACATTAGTCTGACAAAAAGGCTAATGGAAACAAAGACTGAGAGAAATATTCTCAGTGGCTTTTGTATCCTTGCTAGCTGCTGTAAGAAATATAGAAAACAATTCTCAGAAGAACTGCAACACCAAATAATGTTCACGAATCACTGAATGGTTTTGCAATAAAGGAATCAATGAACAATTTAACCGAGTATATTCCCATTAAGTGAAAAAGGAATGTAATTGACTAAATGTGCTGGAGATAACCAGTACTAATTGTTTATTTGCAAAATTTTAATGCCTCCCCGATCTACAGAAAGAATATAGACAAGTCACAGAAACAATTTTCCAGAATATAAAAACAACTGTTAAAAATTAAGAGTAAAGTAAAATAACGAATCTAGACGTTACAGCATTGAAGCACCACGTTAAATGGAACTGAGCGTTTCTTTTAAAAGAGGAGTAAGGAGACCAAACATATATCTAAGGTCAAAATGGCCCACAGTGTTGGGGATATCATACACAAAGCCTTTCTGGTCACCTCTGTCATACTTCACATAGGAGTGTGATCTTAAGAACGTCTTCTATAAGTGGCTTTAAATAATGGGCAGAATCATGTGGACAAGATGGTGCTTAAGATATTCTAATGCCATACTATATATTCTAGAGATAACTAGCACATTGAATTGAGCTCAGAAGCCTAGCAGCAACCAATGCGGTGACTTTAAAACAAGCATATCCTGCAGTGAGAGAGATTCGGTAGAAATATAGCCGCATTCTATATCAGTTATAATTTCTGAGTCATCTTCAAAGTAGTCCTATAGAGTTATTTCAGTAGTCCAACTGCATTACTTTTTCTTTTCCTAAAACACATTTCTATATATATGTTATATCAGACTTACATCAAAAGCTTGCTACAACATTGCCATCTGCTGCCTCAGCTTGACCCACTGGAGAAACAGATGCCATGTGAAAATTATCATTCGTATTACTCACCTGAAGATTCAACAGGGAGTAAATTAGCAAGATTGCCTGGCTCCAGAGATCAGTAATCAACAGGGACCCCCTTCTAATATCATATGGTAGAAATAATTATTAAAATGCCTGTTAAGCAGTGTCATACAAAATATTTCAAGTTTGAACAGTTTTAACAATGAAATCCCTTGTTTTGAATATGGAATTGTTTTACATTTTAAATCACATATTTTGATCATTAGGGTTGCTTAAAACTTCCAAAATAATTGAAACAGCCAGTTGGAATACCTCTTTTGAACTTGAAGCAAAATCTACCCCCTTCAAATTGGACCGTATAACTTAAGGCTGACAGTGTGTAAACAAGACTTATTTAGGGTGCTCAACTATATCTTGATTTATTTTGTTGATGCATTTTATATATCCCAAATGGAAACTGAACTACAATGTGCTTGTCTAATTTGTGGGTCAAAGTTTTGTACAAACCATGCCATTATGTGGAATGTTCATTATTACATTTTCATCATCCATTTTTGTTAGCATTTTAGTAGAAAAAAGCTTAGCATTTGGTGAGAAGGTACAGCACTGGCTGTCTATGTTTTGTACTTCCCTGCAGTGCCATTCTCCTGATATAAAACTTCTCATTCCATAAACCTGAATTCTATTTTCCTCTATAAGAGTTGTGAAATGTACTAAAAGATCATAGGGAGGAAAAGATGAAAACCTTTCTTCTCCCGCTGCTTTTGAAAGTAGAAATTACTATTTTGGAGATTTGACTGCTCCTGCATGATAAATAATTTTGCCCCTATATATGTCCGATTTTTTAAAAAAGGTGGAAATTATATCCCATGTGGAAATTGAAGAATTCATAATAGCAATGGTCTCTACCTAGATCTTTCTTGTGTCTAAAGTGAAAAAACTGTTATTTTCTAGATTGTTCATGGGGATACTTGGAAATGCAATCCTGCTATTTCAAAGTCACCAAGATTGAGAAATGCTATTATATGTTCCTTTATTAGATCTTGTGAATAAATGCTTTTTGTTGTCCAGTTTTTTCTTAATAATAGTTTAAAGGATCATAATTGCAAAGGTAAAGGTAGAGGCATGTAGACCCCAAGTTACCATGTGGTTAGTGAAGAGAAGGGAATTTCATTCTGCAGGTTTGCCCTTATAGACATGTATATTTTCCAAATCACATGAAAATTAAAATAAAATTATGTTTGTAATTTTCAGAATTTTGCCATGCAATACTGTAAATGAAGTCTACAAAAGGTATAAATTATAAATATGTATATATGAAAGCTTTTCTTTTTTAAAAAAGCTTGATACATGGAAAAACATTCTAGGGTAGTGATGGCTAACCTTTTTGCCATCATGCGCCAAAAGTGAGAGGAGCGCAGGGGGGGTTGTGCACGGGCGTTCCCACATCCATAATTCTATGCTGTGCTCCCTGCATGCATGCACACACAGTCCCTGCCCTCTTCCCACTTTGGGCGTGTGATGGACCCATTTTTCACCCTCCCCGGTTCAAGAGTCTTTCTAGGAGCCTGGGAAGCCTGGGGAGGGCAAAAACAGCCTCCCCTGCCCCCCCCTAAAGGCCCTCCAGAGGCTTCAGGAGGCTTCACTGAAGCCTACGGAGGGGAAAATGGCCTTACTGGCAACCCAAAAGTCCATTCTCGAATTTCCGGGTTGCCCATAGGGTCGTTTGTCTCCCTCTGGAGGCTTCAGGAGGCTTCTTTGAAGCCTCTGGAGGGAGAAAAACAGCCCAATGTGCAAACCGAAAGTCCTTTCCCGAACTTCTAGTTTGTGTGTTGGGCTGTTTTTCTCCTTCCGGAGGCTTCAGGGAAACCTTCAGAGGGCAAAAAAATGGCCAAAAATGAAGGCCGAAGTCAGCTGGCCAGCTCTGATGGTAACACCTTGTATGCCCTAACAAATGGCTCTGTGTGCCACCTGGGGCACACGTGCTATAGGTTCACCATCACAGTCCTAGGGATATTGAGGTAAAGTTGAGATTAAAGTTGTTCCAATTCATTCCAAATTGGACTGGGGCCTTGAGCAGATCCTGAGGATTTCAATAAAGTAATAGGTTTGTATGGACGAGTTGGATCATTCCTCTCTTTTTAAATAAAATAAATAAAAAACTCTACAGGCTAATAACCTGTGTTGTACTTAAATATTTGGCAATGTTACCAAATTAAATGTCTCTTATTATATAATTGAGAATAATACATAGTGGATTAATCATCTTTTCTGAATTTAAGGCATATCTGTGTAAATTCCAAATAGAAGTATAGTAGTTTGTTTCTCAGTTGATGTCTTGGTGTATGTGTGCATACTTCTGGCCATTGCCTAGAGAAGTGGATACAGTTTTCTTGGCAAGACCTTTGGAAATGCCTTTATCATAAAAAAGTAAAGGTTTCCTCTAGGCCAGGGATTTCAAATTCCCAGCCCTTGGACCAGATGCGTCATGTGCTGGCCACGCCCATTCCTGTTTAGCAAAGAGGAAAAAAGTCCAGATAGGCCACGTGATGCTGCTGTGACACCGTGAATTTGACACATCTGCCCCAGCCAGTCATTTCTGCCTCTAGGGGGCATTGCTCACCTCTCTTTTTTAGCCGAGGGAGCCAGCTTTGTCTGAAGATACTTCTGTGGTTATGTGGCCAACATGACTATACGCAGAAGTGCATGGAATGCTGTTACCTTTATCATATCAACAGAATTTAAAACATTTTGCATCCTTGTTTAATTTAAGGGAAATTGTGATTGTCCCACAATCTTAATAAGTTACATCTAAGCTTTAAAGTAAAAAAGGAAGTGTTGATGATATTTTTTCTGTATTTTTTATTCCAATATACTAAAAAGTTAATTCTAAGTGCAATGATATTCCTTTATTTTTTTTTTAAAAAAATGACAGTTCCTGTTTTATAACCACTGTTTTCATTCACATATGTTAGATTCTCTGTTGATGTATTAAAACAGTGGCAAGCATTCTGAGAGCAAAATTCAGCTTGCACTATGGGATTACTCTCTTCTTCTTTACTGTGTCTTCTACAGCCTGATTTGAAGCATTCCTCAGACTGAGAATAGGGCACAAATGAGGGTGGGGGGGGATTGGAACTGGGCTGTGGAAGTTAATGTATTCCATTTGCTTTGGAAAAACCATTGGGATAATGCAAACGTAAGATTTGCCTTCACAATGGAGGCCTTCAAGATTTAGTAACCATACAGTACTGATATAATATTTTCAGAACTTCAGAAATTATAAGTATTTTAAATTGGTTCTACTTCTCAATCATCTGTTTAGCTCTGGCAAGAAACTCCATCTCTCTGACCCACTATCATTTTATTCAACTTTCCTCACTGGGCTTTAAAGCTGGAACTGCAGAGTAAGTGACCTATGGAAGAATGTGAACTGGAAGATTGTAAAAGATGTGTTTTTTCTTTGAGCCACTGAATTTTTTGAGAAATGGTTATATTTCTAAACTCAGAACTGGTGACTGTATTTCAACTATTATATTCAACCCCAGAATAGAGATATAAAAGTTGCTATCCAGTTTTTTTACAGCTCCCGCATAATTGGCTAAGCGTCATATTTCCATCTTGTTTGAAGAGTGAAATTTATTTTCTAAGAATATAAAATAATATTAGGTTTTAATTGTACTAATTTCTGAATCTTAATTAGTATAATTAAAACATAATAATTGGTTGATACGTTTAGAAAAGGTATTGAAAAGCAGAACCAGATGAAAATACAGTTCATGTTAATTCAGATACTAGCTTCTAAGTAGTTTGAATTATTGTTTAAAGCTGAATAATATGAAGGAAGTTAACATGTTCAGGTGAAACTACATTTACTTTTTGCTGAAGAAGTTCATGAAAGACAAAGGAAATGTCTTCAATGAAAAATGGAAGGAAAGCTAGAATCATTTGTTTGAATTTTATCACACATGCACACATGCACACACCCTCCCACCCACTCACACCCACCAGTGGTGGATTACAGCCGGTACACCCCAGTATGGGTGTATCGGTGCCTGCTGAAAGCACCAGGTACCATTTTGGTACAGTGCTCCAGAAGGCTCACCCGCCTGCCCACCCTCCTTACCTGTATTTGACCCAACTGGGCCATTTGTACATGCGCATGGAGCATACGGCACCTGCGTGACGCTCCGTTGAGCACCTGGAGCATAGCGGGTGGTGGGTGCGCACAGTGATGGCCCAGTTGGGTGGATGCCTGGCCCCATCGCAACGTACCGGTTGCGACGGGATCTGGAACCCACCAATGACACACACACATATATAATCAGTTTATAACTAGAACAATTTTATAACAAAACAAGAAAATAGGTTAAAAACAAATGGTAAATTACATTTTTATGATGGTCTTATTTGCTTTTCTAGCATACATTTTGTAATTACTTAAAAGAAGAGTCATTGTATTGTAGGTTTGCATCAATATAATGGATATCAAAGAGCAAAGGAAAAGTATCTCCTTAAGAAGTGAATTCATTGGTATAATATCCAATTAGATTAATAATTAAATATCCTTAATTATTGAAATTATTTATCAATTCATCATAAATTTCTTTTCTTTAACTGTGGTTATTTCCATAAATACTCTATTCCTTGGTTGCTTGGGGCATATGTACAAGCAACAAATATACATGTATTAAATGAAGCTCTAACAACGTAGCTGTGTAAGAAAATTGATTGAAAAGCAGCTGTGTTGTTCAGAAATTTCTTACAAGACTGTCTCTCTTTATGACACCTTAAAAGTGACTTCAAAAGAAAATAAAATTGGATTTGTCCCTTTTTATTTGTTTATTTCTTTATGATTTTTATATAAAAAGCTTTGCTTTTTTTATAACAGAAATGTATCAAAAGCCTCTATGGTGACTGGGAAGCTATTATGGAATGTAAACTCTACAGATGCCAAGAAAATGAACAGTGAACTGGATATCAAATGGAAGGATCCAACTTTCTTCAGTATGCCTTTACTCCAGAGAAATCCTTTCTGACAATAGAGTTAGATGTTTTATTTGACACGGGGGCTCGGTCTGAAAACGTTGCCCTTTAACAAGTCCTTATCTGTCATCCCATAACATCTAATTTGTCCTTGTGCTGCTGTAGCTTTGTGCATTTGCCCATCTGTACCAGTTGCAAACATTATACTGTTTGCATGAGTGAAAGATACAGTATGTAATATGATGATATCAGAACACTGATATCAGAGTGGACCGCTTGGTATGCTATCATTTTAGTTTCCACTCAAGTAGACAATACGTTCAGTTAAAGTAAAAGCAGTTATATCACAAAGATATTTTTGTAGTGCCTTGAGCCTGAAATGTGTATTATCTCCCCCACCTCTTTTTGTGTCTGTGTAGCTGGAAGCTCTTCATCAGGTGCAACAATTATTTCTCTGATTTGGTGTGGATGAAATGGAAATAGGAGATTCAAGGGGAGTGAAATGCAGAAGGTACTAACAAAGATCAGTTTGATATTCAGTACAGATTTGTACATTGGTATGGAAGAGTATACCAATGGGGTGCTCTGGTAAATTCAACTATATATTTAGGGTTTTCAAACAAATATTTAGTATGCTACAGAGTAATGGGGAGGGACAACCAAGTTAATTCAATGTTAAATAAATTTGGTGGGATTTTTGAAAAGAGCACATTATAAAGCTTATCCTGAAAGAGAAGATTTGCTTGTGTTTGTGAGATTAATTGAATGCTTGAGCATGTTCAGTGTAACTTCTGAGGCACGCACAGAGCATAGGATAAACATTTTTTTCTTAATAAAGGAGGTCTTGTCCTGACTTCCCTGGTCTGAGTCGGTATTTGACATAGACGTATTAAAGTTCTATATGTCTTCAAATGTTCTAAAGATAGTGGAGTTTTTAAAGATCCTACAAACATTTATAAATCATTGTAGATATTCCCTACAGCCTGAGTAACAAAGTCATATTTAGCACTGAAGAGTCTTCCTCTGTTCTGAGTAGGACTTTACTAATGCTTATAAAATCTCCCAGATTTTATGTAACCTCTTAACATCTGAGTATCGTTAGTGTTAGAAGGTAATAATCTATGTTTTACAGTTCTTTTTCCAAGATAATTTTAGTCAGCTTTGTTTGGTTGAAACAACATTTTTAAAAAGATATAAGAGCCTCCTTATAAACAAACATTCATTGAGTAGTTCTTTATGCAAAGGTTGCCACAACTGTAAAATCATACAATATTCTGAAGGATTTTATACAAAACAGCACCATCATGTTTCAACATTTGTTTGATAAAAGTGATTTTCCAGAATTGCACAAAAGAAAGGATGTAAACTGTACATTTTAATTATATAGAGTATAATTGCAGGTGCCTGTAATAATGGCATACAGTAAATTATATAATAACATATAGTAATTCTTGCCCCTTAGTCCCATTTTATTGTATAAATCTGTACAGGTTTTTTTTTTAACTGAAGAACTCTATTTCTAGCACTCACTGTTTTTAAGTTCCTAGGCTCATTCACTGCTATTTTTTCCTTATCTTCAGCCAAGGTATAATCATTCGTCAAATCTTTTAGACTCTAGGTTAATGTTATTTTCATGGTAAGTGTTGTTTAGTGCAAGCCCTTTCACCTTTAATACACATTTGCATTTGATAAAGTAAATCTATACATTTTTGGATATTCATTGACACAAACTTAGTGATTATGGTTTTTGGTAGGATCTAACTTGTAAAAATATCATCTAATGGTTGTGTCTATACAGTTTCCCTGCCAATAAAAATGATTGAATTGGTGACACGATTCATAGACTTCTTATCCAAACCCTCCAGGAGCCCACACAATTCCAGTTATACATAAGCTGTAGTAAACTAGGCAATACATATTTTAATAGATTGGATTTGGTAGTTTGGGATCTGGAAGTTTTTCATGTCATGGCGGTTGTCTCTATGTCCCATGGAGAAACTAAGGTATTTGAATAATTCCGCTAAATTTGCCAATATTGATATGGTTGCATGATTGGGACTCTGTCTAAACTTATTCTACAGTGAGTTTAAAAAGTGTGTAGTAATCTGTTTGGGTTGACTTTAATATGCTCACATTGTAAGTGGTTGGTTTATTATTTTGTGATCCTGAATACACAGGTGTTTGTCCTGTTTCATCTTGCATTGGTCAAGATACCATCCAGTCTCCCATTTTTTGCTTAAAATTTGATATATTTTGAAAATAATGCTTTTGCCTCTATACAAATTGGTCTGTTGTGTTTCTGTGCAGTTGCATACAAACTAAACATTAATTTATCCCCTGGTTTGTAGGATCAAACTGGGAAATAGACTGTTCTGTAAGTTACGTTTCAGCAATTTCAAAATACTGATGTATATCCTCTATATTTTCACATTCCTCCATTGAATTTTATAATAAAATATATTTTGAAAATAAGAGTACTTTACATCCTGAAATATTTGAAAGGAGTAACAGTTTGACACATTGGCCTTTTCCAAATAACAGACAATTTGGCTCTAATATCTGACATTACTAAAAGTAGATTAGTGTCAGCTTCAGAGGAAGGCATGGTGCTTGCCATTTCAAGAAAACTGTCCAATATGAAATACAATTTATCCAGCTTAGTGGAAATATTTATAATGATCCATAAGGCCTCCCGACTGGAACACTGTAGCAAAAGCTTTTAGTGACTTTATTTCAACGAGGCCATCAATTTATTCTTCTTGGCTTTGTTGACAACCCATCATACAACAATGAAGGATTTCAGAGAGAGAGTTTCAAAATTTGGAGTCAGGCTTGGATTTTTTAAAAATAACACAAAATAAAATAAAATTGAGATTCTGTGCATATAGTTCTACTTTTTCTACTTTTAATCTTTACCATTAGTGTATTATAGAATCTGTACTAATAAGGCAGAATAACTCCAGTGCCTTCCCCTCCAACAGGAGGCATCTTGCTCTTCTCACCCTTAGATTTATAGGCTTATAGGTCAATTTTGTATTAAACAAATCAGCATCTATGTTGCTTGAAGAAAAAGCCTTAGCCTCTGCTCTCACATGTCAGGACATGTAACCAGCATCCCTTTTTGTTAAGTGACAAAGGTTTTTCCATGCCAAGTATGGTCTGGAATCAGAACAGATCTTCCCTTGTAAAATATGCTTCATGCAGATAAGAAGTCACTCCAGGAGTGTGTTTCATCTCTGTTGAAAACTTGTAGCAAACGTTTGCACATAGGAGTTTAAAGTTTTTTTTAAAAAAAAATAGTTTTTGTTTTCTTTCAGAAAGGCTCAAAGTAGGATTTGTGCTTTTTCTCATTGCTTGCTTGATGATTTGAGGAATATGTGTGTTTTAATTAAACATTTCAAAATTATATGCATGTATTTAACTTTCAGAAAAGGGGAAAAAGCAAAGTGTAGCTTTAAAACTTTTCTTCAGTTAAGAAGAGTTTTGTGTGTGTCTATGTGTGGATTATGTGTATGTGTTTCCAGTTAAACTTTGCAAAAATATGTATTTAACTTTCAGATAAGATAGAAAAGCAGTCTATAGCTTTTAAAATTCTTTTTTTTTCTCCTGAATTCTAATTCTGATTTTAAAAACAAAACAAAAATAAACTTTATTAGTGATTTATTTCAAAGGTTCATTCAAAATTTTAACTTTTTCTACTACCAAGCTCTAGGGACAATAGAATCAAGCAGAGGGCTGTGTTAATAATTAATTTCTTTAGGGCTTTCAAGCTGCCCTTCCAGATGGAATTAAGTAATTAAGTAATCCATATCCATAAGGATACATGTGACTTGGTGTCATTTGCATCATGTAGGCTGTTTATTTTGATGATGTCCCTGGCTAAAACTACCAATAAGTTCCCATTATAGGTTACTATTATTTACTTATTTATTTGTCAAATGTCTAAGGTACCCAGCTTCAAAATGACTCTGGGGAACTTTATAAAGTGAAAAGAGACAAAAACAGTGAATATAAAAAATACATTCAATTTATAAGAAAATACCCATTGCCTAATTATACCATATCCCCTTTAACTATTGGCTTATGTTCTTTTTTCCCCTTTTCACCATGTCATTTCCATAATATGTTATTTTTCTACCAGTAATCAGCTGAAATGCAGTTCTGTCTTTGTCTAGATATTTTAACGAAATCTTGCAATGACCTAAATTGAACAATAAAACTTGATTGATTGAATAGCTAATCTAAACCACTGAAACAGGCTTTGGAGAATTTTAAATCTTTTTTCCATCATTCCTATTGAATATTTTTTGTTAAGAATTGGCAGTATAGGACAAGAGCTGACCCTTCAATATAAAGGTTCCTGGAATGAATCTAAGTCCTGACAAATTACAGTCTTGGTTGTTGAAGACAATATTTGAACCAGGGCTGCTAAAAATCATATTTGAAATGTCTTGGAAGATAAATTATTTTCTAGATGATTTGTGTGAAGTCCAAAAAGTGGAAAAGCAGGGAGTTTAGGAATGTAGTATTCCTTTATCTAGAACAGTTATTCTTTTATATTATTTAAAATAATGATAAAAATGTTTTATTTTGGATTTAGCAATTTTTGCCATCCTTTATACTATATCATGGCAAATAAACCATATATATTTTTCATAAGTTCAAAGGCAATAATTAGTATTATTGATATATAATTTTTCCCTTCTCTTAATACTTGTGAAAATTAAAAATAAATAATATTTTCCTATAGTAAATTTTAATTATTTTTTTCTTACCATATCCCATGGCATGTATGTGGATATTTGTGAATTGTTTTTAAGGTATTTTACTACCAGGCTTTACAAGATATGAAGATTCCATTGTGAATGTGCGTTGATCAGTGGAGAGACCATACTCAGAAAATTTGGGGCTACTCAAATAACAATGTCCATTTTACTTGAATTATTGCGATTTACAGAAATAGACTGGGGTTTACTGTGGTTTCGGTTTAAAACATCTGGGGGTCACAATTTATGTTTTTTGTTTTTGTTTGGCTGAAATTGGCTCAGGTAACTTCCTTTTAATTTTTCCACATCATAGAATGGACCCCAAGAACAGTAGTATGCATAGAATTGTCCAGTTCTTTTGTAAGTTGTGAAACTATATATCTATCTCTACCAATAAAATTACTTGCAACAGAGTAAAAGAGTTGAAGAATATTATTAGAAACATCACATAAACATTATTAGATTAAGTTACCAAGAGGTTTTAGGAAGATATTACAGTGAAATACTATGTGGACAGTCTTTTCTTGATGGTGAGAATCAGTGGTGGGTTCCGGATCACGTTCCAACCGGTAGGGTTGGAATGGGCCCAGTGTCGTCCACATGTACGCGTGCAGTGCACGCATGCATCTTACTGTCCAGCGACACATTTGCGAGTCTCCGCAATGCTCCAGCTGCTGAGTGGAGCATTGCACAGGTGCTGTATGCGCCTTGTGCATGCGCCAAAGCACCGAAGACTTTAAATACAGGTAAGGAGCGAGGACGGATGGATAGGCTCTCTGGAGCACCGTACTGGAACAGTACCCGGTGCTCTGGGCAGACTCCGGTACATCCGTACTGGGGCGTACAGCCTGTAACCCACCACTGGTGAGAATGAATGTGTGACTTTACAGTAGGAATGTATAGGAGTCGGATATTATGTGTTGTAGCTATAAGACAGTAGCTGATGTACAGTGGTTCAGGTTTTCTAGCTGCTAACTGTTTTAACAGTGCAAACAAATTTTGGAATGCTTAATTTGACTGCTAAAATCAAGAAATTTTGCTGAAAGAAGGTAGGAAATTCCCTCTTCTCTCTCTCTCTCTCTCTCTCTCTCTCTCTCTCTCTCCCACTCTCTCTCCCACTCTCCCTCCCTCCCTCTCTCTCTCTCTCTCTCTCTCTCTCTCTCTTTCTGACCTTTGACTATATTTAGGGTCATAAAGCATACCTAACTTTGTTTGATTTCAAAAAATAAGCAGGACTGAATTTAATTAGATCTTGGGTACACCTGGAACTATCAGGAGACCCCAGAATTTTAGAGTAGATTTAAAGGTTGAAAAAATTACCCTGGAAGAAATTGAAGACAAACTATTCAGTTTAATTATTTACAAAGTGAATGTGGGGGAAATTAATCTAACATTGTAATCAAAAGAAGTACTGGGCCAAAGATCATTTTATATTTTTTATATTTCCCCTGGAACCATTCTCTTTTCATTTGACGGAAAGAAAACTGCAGTAAAAGACAGTTTCAATACAATTCTGATTGGTAGGGAGTGGGGTTCTTGCACTTGTCATAGTTACAACTGAATGAATGTGAATGTTTTATTAATTCTCCTCAGTAATTCTACACAAACCTACACAGTCCTCTCCAATGGTCTGTAATATTCCTGACTTCCCATGTTTACATAGAATTCCTTCCATGGATCTTTTCAGAGCAATCAGGGAGACTGAAGAAGGCGGGAAAGATGGATCTCTCTCTCACATAATCACATACACATACACAGCTAGTATAAGCTTCTAATCAGAGGTGGGGTGCCAATTTTTCTACTATTGGTTCTGGTGCGCTCCTATGCACACTTGTGGGTGGGTGGAGTCTCCTGCCACCGCTACTACTGGTTCGCCTGATCTGGGCCAAACTGGGAGCAACCCACCTTTGCTTCTAATACTACTAAGAAATGTGTACGATCCAGAGTGTAGCAAAGCAAGATGATTTTTACAGAAGAAAACCAATGTGGAATTTTCTGACAAATGTAAGTAGTATAGGCCCTTCATAAGGCCCTGAACATGTGGTTGTGCCAGCAGGCCTGGGGAACCCAGAGCAGGATGAAGCCTATTAAATGGCTGGTATGAATGTTGTCGCCAGGGTAGGGGTTATTTTATTATTTTAATTTATTTTGTATTGTGTTTTTATTTCCTGTAAGCCGCCTTCAGTTGCTGTGAGCAAATAGGGGAAAATAGAAATTTTCCAAATACATAAATAAAATAAATTAGCTCAGATCCCTTTCCCCACTCTTGTTTGTAGGCATATCTTTATACCCCATGAAAGCAGCTAAGGTCCTATTGAAATGCAAATGTAAAAATTACTTTGACTGGACTGTTCATTCATATTACAGATGCTTCTCTTCTTCTTTCTCTTCCCATTAGTAAGGTTCAAACAATAACATGAATAGCAGGTGAGAGACTGACATCTAAGCCTCCTTTATAAAAATGCTGTTACTTCAGGAGCTCATATTTACAAACGATGTGAATTTAGAAGAATGGATTAATGCATGCATGCAAATAAACAGAATTTTCTTAGTTCTCTGGTCACAAAGTATTACCTGGGGTGCTATATTGGACTGTAGACTTACAACATTTTACAACTATTTTTAAATAACATGTGGCATTTTGACATCTATTAGCAAAAACAAGGTACTTAACAGTAGTGAGGCTGTAACTGTATACCCTCTGGTCTCACATAAACACACACTGATGAGGACTTGAGAAGAGCAAAGGCAATAAAGAGTTTGGAATATGACATGTTTCAGAGAGCATAGAATACCAGGTAGTGACATGAAATTAGTGCTTATATAGTTGAAAAGCTGAAACAAAGCAACTCTTTATTATGTTCACCATCTAGGAATAGAAAATGTTTCAGCCTTAGCTAGATAATTAAAATTTCTGTATTTTGGGGGGTAAAGTAGATTTAGGACAACTATTAGGAAAAATTGTACTGGATAAGGCTTGGTGTATTTTCCAAATACTGTATATTGTATTGAAACATAGGAGATTTTATATTGGAAAGATTTTAATGTTTTCTTTTGGGAAATAGAAAAGCAAGTGAATGTCTGATTGTGCAGCTGATTTTGCAACAGAATAGGGTCTAACAGTGACAGGATACTATTGTCCTTTTTTCCTCTTAATTTAATCTTTCCAGTTGTCCCCACCATTGTTGCTTTAACTTGGTTTCCTGTCCTCTAGGGCAGCAATGTCAAACAGGCTGTTTTGCTGATTCTGAATGATGAGCTCATGAATCTGTTTGCTCTCTACTGATGGATGATTCACAGGGGCAATACTGGGTTAGGTCTCTTCCTTTCCAGGGACTAAAGCCAAAGAGGCCACTGCTTTCTTTTAAAATAGAAGAGGAATCTGCAACTCTTTTAGAGTAACTTGAAAGAACAGAACTGTAACCTAAATCTGAAATTAGAATAACAACAAAGATCCAATTATATGAAAATAAGCCCACCTAACTTTATACCATAAAATTAATATAATATTAATTAGTACAACTAATCAGTATAAAGTCAGCTTTCTGCTGCCTTCTTTTTTGCAGGGAAGTTGTGTAAATGTATGACTTGTACCTTCATTTTTTCATCAACTTTCCAGGATCTGATCTCCATTCAATGTATAGAGAAAATAAATGGATTCTGTAGCCTGCTTTATTTAAAAACACCAGGGAATGTAAATACTCTTGAAATACCTTAGCATCAGATTAGGTTTTTATTGTTATATTGTCTATGTATTCACTTATAAATACTTGTACTTGTGTAGACATGGAGTTCCAGACATTTTCATGTTCCATTTGTGATCCTCTTGTGTTTTTCTATTGTTTCTGTTTTGTGTTAAAGAGAAACAATGGAACTATTGTGGCTGTTTGGCTCATCTGAATTGTACATTAGAGTTTGTCTGCCTAGAAGTACTGTCTTATGCAAGTGATAATATCATTAAATTGTATTTCCAGGATCTGCAAAACAAGAATGAAAAAAGTGTGTTACAAAATTCACAGACCATGTACAGAAGTTAGCCATGGTTTCATGGGACTTGAAGCCCAATGCATATACTAGGAGAATACTAAGACAATAAGCTAACCAAAATGCTTTAGAAGTAGATAGCATGTTGACTTTCATTGCACTGTGATTGACTCAGTTATATTATGGGAACAGAATATTAAAATAATTTATAATTTCCTGGTATATGAAAAATAACTTCCCAAATCCATCATCTTATACTATCCCATTAATTATATAGATATTCCTTAGCACAGCTCCATCAGCAAGAGCCTTGATAGGAAGGAAAGGAAAAGCTACCATCAAGTCTAAGGGGACTGTTTGGGTGAATCAAAAAGAAATGAAGAAGGACAATTAAAGATGTCATTTGAGTGATCTACATTTAGGGAGATTTTAAAGGAATTGGAATATATCATGGCACTGAGGAAGAGTGAAATGATTAATATTTTCCTTCCTGTATAATTCTCTTTATTTAAATTGAGTCTGGAGCTACTGTTAACTGCGAAGGGGAATAAACATAGTGCAACAAGAGCACCTATCAGCCTGTTCTCCATTGCCTCCATAGTTGCTAATAGCAACTATGAAGGCAAGCAGGGGTGGGATTCAGCTAGTTTGGACCAGTTCGGGTGAACTGGTAGCTCCAACAGTAAGCTTAGAGCGAAGCGGTTATTACACTGGTTAAATCCCACCACTCAAGGCAAGTCCTGTAAGATAATATAAACTGTAGAGAATTCATCCATTCATCCCACAGCTGGATCCCTGATCTAAATTGAGCCACATCTCTGGATATTTTTAAGGCAAGAGTCAATATTGACTTCCTTTTTCCAGGGAAACATTGGGACATGGTATGTTGTGTGTAAGGAAGTTCTGAGCTCTTGTGTCAAAAGCTTATCCAGCACTTGTCTACATGCATTGCTGTTTAAATACCAGCCAACTATAGGATTTTGCGTCTATTTATGCCTCCTATTGGATTATATACTGTTGGCCCAAGCAGGAAGTCTAAACAGTTTCAGGGATGAAGTTCACTCATAGCCTTTGATTGAAATATGAGGGACTGCACAAAGCAAAGTGAGGGAGCAGGATAAAACATACATGTAGTCCAATTTTAAGATAAATGGTTAATTATAGTTAATAGTTATACTGTTAACATAATTACTCCTCATAACTTTAATAACTTCCTTTTTTCTCTCTCACATTACAAGTCACAATTTGGCAATTTTGACCTTTGGACCGCCAACCTGGGGTTTTAAGGAGTGGATGTGGTAACTCCTTAAATTGTAACCCAAGTTTAGAATTCCCTCCCTCGACTTTTAGAGAAAATAACAGTTTTGAGGATTTTTTAATCACCTCTTTAAAAAAGGATTTGTAACAATAGCCTTGAAACGGGGACACTCCTTCCCCCAATAGTTATTTTAAAATCTGTCTCACTGTTCCATTTGCAGTTACAGATGTTTTTATTTCTTACGCCCTATGAGTATGGTAATTGTTTATACTTGGGCACCTGGGAGATATATGTTGTGGGCTTTTCTGTGTTTTAATCACTTATGAGAGATGGATGGTAATATAAATCACATAAATAAATA
Organism: Thamnophis elegans; assembly: GCF_009769535.1. Classification (NCBI taxonomy): domain Eukaryota; kingdom Metazoa; phylum Chordata; class Lepidosauria; order Squamata; family Natricidae; genus Thamnophis; species Thamnophis elegans. The sequence continues at coordinate 31,776,507 of NC_045550.1, read as the reverse complement.
TGTTTATTTTTTATGGCAGCGAGCCAGCCAGACAAAGCTTCTTTTAAAATAAGGTTGTTCTTTTGCCTCATTTTCTCATCTTTATAATAGTCTGACTGTTTTAAGAGGCATGAGAAGGGGACTGGAAATTGTCTGCAAGACTGTTTTTTTAGCAATGGAAATTCAAAGCCATCTGGGTATTATACAGCAAAATTTTCCAGATGAAGAATAGGCCAAGGTAGTCACATGACTGTGGCCAACATGAAACAAAAGAATTCATTTATTATCCTGGCAGGAAATTTGTTCTCCAAGATGTTATAGCTGTAGACATAATGATTTCATTTCCTTCACTTTGCTTAGATTAATTGCTTGTGCGTGTGTGCATGCTATTTCTAAGTATTCTCTACCTAGGTGTACTTCTCGGCTCTTAAAAGGTGTTTGTGACAGACTGAACACAGGCATAATCCAATGTCTCTTTTTGTGACTGACTTTTTTATTTTTTATTGAGGTCTCAGATAGGCTGATCTCATTCCCTTGTAGTGAGAGAGCCAATCAGACATGCATCACCTGTAAACAACAACAACAACAACAACAAAGCTATAGGCAAATACCTCAAAAATTACAGTCTTCAGCTCCAAATCCTTCAGGAATCGGAGATAGGTACCACAAAACTTGCGGCTGCGCCTCATAGTGCTCCTCCAGCGCTCCTTTATATGTTGCTTACAAGGAACTGGGGTACCTTTCCAGGAAAGGAATAAATAGAATATACAAAGAAATATTTGCACCTCATTTCCATGGGAGTTGCTTGGCAAATGCATAATTGTCCACGGGCGCTAAGCCATATACAGAGGTTGGTTTGGTGTTTCATGCACATCTGTCATGGTAATGTGTGGCCTAAATAAATGATCTGAACGTGTTTCTCATAACAAGAAGGTTGCGGTAATGAAGTCTCTTGTGGTTTTCTGAAATGTGTGCCTTTGCCAGCTCTGTTTAGTTATAAAATATATTTTTGCCATGAAGGGCAAAAATGTCTATGTGTGTGTGAATTGCTATGGCCTGATTGCTTGATACACTGCCAGCAATGTACTGACAAAAGCAAAGGTTTGCCTAGTGAAAATGGAAACATAAACTAATGTTGAGATTTTGTGGTTTTCTATGTATGAGCAGGAAAAGTAAGATTAAACTTTTCTGCATTTTAAACACTTTTTTCCCAGGCAAAAGAATAGGCTTTTTGGACTTGGCAATATGTTGCTAGCATATTCAAGCTTTGCTCTTGCTTGTTGAAATGAAACTTTTCTATAGTTATATTAAAATTGACAACATTTCTTTTTAAGAACTAAAGACATAAAAAGCAAGAAAAGTTCAGTTTAAAACACATTCTTAAGAAAGAAAGGGTGAAAAAAAAGATAACTCGTTCCCTGCATTCAGTACTTTCAGAAAATCCAGTATGCTCCTTCCATTGTAAAAGTTTAGTGAAAATTCCTAAACGTTGTAGATGAGCGCAACAAATACCTTCACAAAGGAAAGTGAGCTATAACTTGACATAACAGCTTGTCCTTGCCCAAGGAAGCAGGAGCTGTGGCTACGTCTTTTTATATGACACTTTTCCAAATGTCTCTTGAGAAAAAAAATACAGGGGCATTGGATTATCTTGGAAAAATATTTTATCATACTGGTTTTACTAATAAATTGGAAGAAGAATACTGGAAGTATCAAGTTATGCCACTCTTATTGAACAACAAACCTACTTTTGCCCTATTGAAACACAGGCAAGAGCTTCTACACTCACAGGGTTACACAGGGACTAGGTTTCAAACAATATACTGAACTTTAAGACACAACTGATAGAGCCATGTAACATGCTCTGCCCAAATGAATAAACAATATGCAACTGTCTGTTTTAAGCAACAATGACTGGGTTTTCACAACATAACTGAATTACATCTTCCCAACTCCACTTAGTCTAGGACAGTGTTTCTCAACCTTGGCAACTTGAAGATGTCTGGACTTCAAATCCCAGAATTCCCCAGCCAGCATTCGCTGGCTGGGGAATTCTGGGAGTTGAAGTCCGGACATCTTCAAGTTGCCAAGGTTGAGAAACACTGGTCTAGGATGTTATGAGAATACAGCTAGAGTACACTGTGTACACAGCTACAGTGTACTCAGGTGAAAAAACATTAATTATCAATATGCACCTGTAGCATTTAGCTGACAAGCATCTATTTCTCTCTTTTCCATGACCCATCCCTTCTTCTCTCCTTAGTAAATCGCTCAAGAGCTCTTAACTTCCACTGAGAACATTTTAAACCAGGGGTGTCCAACTTTCAGCTTGTGGGGTGCATGTGCATCACACTCTGGCCATGCCCACTCTTGGTTTAGCGAAGGGGAAAAAATTGCGATATATGTCACGTGATGACAACGTGTCATTGCGAGTTTGACACCCCTGTTTTAAACCAACCAGTATGCAGGACATTAACAAGTGAGGGCTTAATGACTGCAGCCTAACAACATGGCTTGTTGGTCTGCTCCTTGAATTTTTCAGTGAGGTGAAAGACTTTCTGATAGTAAAATATGTTGATGTGCTTGCCAAATGCAATGAGGCTGAAAACAGACTACAATTGGAATGTAATTGATGCTTCTTCTATATTATATTTATTCTTAGTCTTGCTAGTGTCTTCAGTAGCAGATTCTTTTTTTAATTCAAATACATCACATAAGGTTAATTGAAAGAAATCTTGTTGGCAGTATCAGAGTGTTTCTCCTTTTTAATTGCAAGAATGAGGGCTTGGTCTGTTCTGCTCTTCTGTAGATTAATTTTGTTGTTGTGGCAGCAAGCCTGATTATTTTCTGTTTTGTACGTCTGTTGACTTCTCATTTCAACTGCTAAATTCCCATATAATTACTTCCATTTTATTTAATAGTTCTACCCTAGTATTTCTTGTGATAGAGGGAGCAGTAAATCCTATTGTAGCAAGCAGTACTGTCTTGTTCACAAAAATAATAGCCAATCCAGAGGTACATTAAACAAGGTAAAAAAAAAAGAATGCACAAGAATATAGGAGAAAATGACCAAGAAATCAAGCCGGGCTTGTATCCAGTCTTATTCTTGAGGGTGAGCAGCCATTTTTTTTAAAAGATAAGAATTGAAAAAAGGGCATGGAAAATCTGATTCTTCATACCTGAGAAAGGTGACAGCATTCTCTCTCTCTCTCTCTTTTCTGAACTGCCCATCTCCTTCAAACATTGAGGATATATGAGAAGGTGATTGAATTCTGGAGGCCTAGCAGAGCCCACTGTGGCTGATCCAATTTTAATCATGTTCATTCAAATAAAAATGAAATAGCTCAATATGGAAAGGTCCTTTTGACCATGCTTTCGTTAAATTTCTAGTTGTTCACAAATATTGTACTATGAAAACCGACAGTTTTGCTTTTTTATATTAACCATATACTATATATTCCTATTCTCTCTCTCCATATCAGGACTAGTACAAGTCAGGATATACATTTCCATTTGAAGATAGCTGAATGACATAGTTTTTGAAATTGTAATGATCACTTATAGGAATTTAAAATACAGGGGTGGGTTTCAAATTTGTTTACTACCAGCTTGGTGGGCATGGCTAGGTGGGAGGGCATGTGACTAAGTGGGTGGAGCCAACTTGACATCACTCATGCACATACTCAGTCACATGACCCTCATTTAGCCACGCCCACTGAACTGGTGAAAATTTCTGTTTTGCCAGCTGGGAGGCTAGCAAAGAAGACTCACTTTCCCTGCCACCTCACCACTGAATGGTCTGTGCCTCCCACTACGGACTGATGCTTCAGGAGGGCAGGAAAGAAGCTGGTCTTGGGAGAGAATATCTCCCTCCAAAGAGCTTGTGCGGGGGGAGAGGATGCGGGCTGGTTTGAATATGGATGGGTGGTTTGTGGCTGGTGCCTCCTTCACTCGCCTCCTTCACTCATTGGGGGGGATGGCATGTCGTAGCAGCACCCGCGCCACAAGCCTGGGTGAAGACAAGCAGAGACAAGAGGATGCCTGGACGGGTGTTCCCCTTCGTCCTTGGTGGCAGGGGCTGCTTTATCACGCACATCCTTCTCTAGCTCAGCTGTTACTGCTGAGGTGCCACCAGGGCAAGCGAGGTAAGGTGGGGGGCTGGAGAAAGAAAGGAGATCGTGATAAAACAGCCCCTGCCACCAGGGCATCTTCTTTCTTTGGACCCTCTTCTTCCCTCACTTGCTCAGTCAAGCTGCTGCAGTGAAACCACTGAGAAAGTCAGTTGGACATGGTGTTCCCTCCCCAGCTGCCTCGCTCTTCTGATTGTGGCATGAGGGAGCCCCAGGTCGAGCAGGGAATCATCTGCCAGGTGCTTTGCCCACCCAAGTGCGAACTTTGCACCTTGTTTGCAAAGTGGCTCTCAAAGAGAATGAAGCAGATGTGGCACACCCAGAGCTTCTTTGCAACAGCTGAGGAACTCTTCTGCTTGGAGTTCCAAGCTGCATGGAGGGAGGCTGCAACACTAGCAGCTTTTGGGGGCGGGATTCAGTAAAGGAACTGCGCCTTTTTAGAAAAGGTAAATTATTGCAAACATGATCAGTCAAAGATAAGTATGGGGACAGGTTGGGCGGTAGAGAGAAAGTGATAAGAGTGGGAGAGAGGAAGAGAGGAAGAAAAAAGAGGGAAGAGAGACAGAAAGAGACAGAGAAGGAGAGAGAAAGTGACAGAAAAGTGAGAGAGACAAAGAGAAAGAGGGTGAGAGAGACAGAAAGAGACAAAGAGGAGAGAGAAGGGAGAAGGAGAGAGAAAGTGACAGAAGAATAGAAAAGGAAAGAAAGAGAAGAGAGACAAAGAGAAAGAGGATGAGAGAGACAGAAAGAGGTAAAGAGGAGGGAGAAGGAGAGAGAAAGTGAAGGAAGAATGGAAAAGAAGGAGAAAGAGAAGAGAGACAAAGAGAAAGAGGATGAGAGAGACAGAGGGAGAAGAGAGGAAGAGGAAAGAGTAAGAGAGAACATCTCATTTCAACCTTGAGGTGCAAATATTCTCTTTGATTGGTAATTTTATTTGTCCATTTACTATCCAATACTCTCCTTAAGTTCATCAAGAATTCCCTTCTTTTTATTGAATTTATACCTTGAGAACAACTTTTTCAGCATAGCTTTACAACTATTTAAAATATATAGTAATTTAGGTCAGGTTTTCAGAACATTAGTCTATTTATAAGTCACTAAGTGCAAAGAAAGAGAATTCAGAAAGTTGGCTTCCCTTTTTGTAATTGCCTATTGTCTGCTTCATTTTGTACCTCCATTTTTGATAACTGATATTCACTGTTGACCCAAGAAGCCCATCGTAGAAAGAAACTCTCCCTATGAACTTTGTTGAGTTTCCATGGAATGAAGTTTGATCTTTTTCTCAACTATACAGTAGCATATTCTTTCTAAGGAGGATATAATCAAGATAGTCCCTAATTGCCTATCAATCTAACAGCTTTCGATCTGCCACCCAACTACTGAACAGAGAAGCGAAGAGGCAGGAGAAACGAGGCAGGAGAGACGAAGCAGGAGTCAAGCCGGGTCATTCTTTCCAAGAGGCAACTTTCTCATTGAATGACTCGCTGCTCTAGACTTGAGGAGACCCTCTGCAGTCCCTCTTGTCTGGCCGGGATGCCAACGAGAGTGTTGGGCTGAAGGAAGGAGGGATACACACGCTCGTGCTCTCCCTCTCCCTCCCTCCCTCCCCCCCCTCTCTCTTGCAAATGGCAAATCTGAGCAGCCACTGATGGGAGCCCATCCCATGGCTTCTCCCAACCCCCACACCCCTTCTCTCAGCTACTTTCTGCCTTGTGGACCTAGAACTGATTCCTGTCTCCAGGCTGGCTCTCCTCTCCTATTATCGTGGAAGGCTTCTCACAAAAACCAATGCGCGTAGTTGGAAACTGCTGTGTGGTGTTTTGTTGCCATGTGTGCGGCCGTGCACCCACACAGCCTAGAGGGAACATTGATGGCCAGCCTGCTGGTCCTACCGATTTGGAGAACCAGGCCTGATTTTTACTACTGGTTTGGCTGAACCGGTCCAAACCGATAGGAACCCACCTCTGGTAAAATATATGTTAAAGTATATGTCCTCCAGATAAGATACAGCATATTCTAATTTCTGTAGTTTATACAAAGTGATCCAATCTTCTAAATAAATCTGTTACCAGAGTTGAAGAAGGTTAAGCATTGGTACTTTTCATTTAGATTTCATTTTATTTCAGGGTGATTGATCTTTCTGTGGCTGAATGAAGAAAAAGTCTGCAGGACAAACTCTAGATCAAAGATCTAGGGAAAAATCCAAGATAATTTTTTGAGTTGAATTGAAATTAACTAAGTTAATAGAATAATTCACCATATATTTTGTTAATCCCTCTTTTGAGCACATTATAAATTAGGAAACAGTATGTAATCCCAGGATTACATTTTGTGTGTTACTGCCAAGTTTGGTTGAATAATGTCCTTTGTTTGCTATGTTATGTTGATATGCTTGGAATACATATCCTTTTAAAAGTGTGAATATTACCATCTGAATCATCCTAACTATAGATTATAACTATGTAGTAGATTACAATATATGGAAAGGTCTTGAGATTTAAAGATCTCAAATAGACTGTATTTTGTTGTGGCTAATGCAAGAACCTACCCTGTTTCCTTGAAAATAAGACCTTCCTAAATAATAAGCCCAATCAGGTTTTGAGCGCATGCGTTAAAATAAGCCCTCCCCTGAAAATAAGCCTCCCCTAAAATATTGCAACACAGCAGCAACCATGAGGTGACCATGCTCCCTGCCTCCTGCACCTCAAAAATAAGAAGACCTCCCAAAATATAAGGTCAAGGACTTATTTCAGGGGGTCAAAAGAAAATAAGACCCCGTCTTATTTTCTGGAAAACACTAGCAGTCTAAATTACTTCAGATGAGATGGGCCAAGTTGATAATAAATCTAGCAATACCTAAAGGTTTGGAAGCAGCTAGATCTCTGTTTCTGAATTTAAAATAAATTTGATTGCATTATTCCTTATTTATATAACTGAATGTTACACTTTTCAATTTATAACCTTGTATGCAGTTTAATTTTATCTTTGTGAGGCTCCGCTGCATTCTATCTTTCTGACTATCTGTTAGGGATGCTGTAATGGCATTATTGATCTTGCATTGAAGATCAATGCAGATGACCTCCAGAATTTCTCCCGATTTTATGATTCTAGACTTTCTTAAGTGGCTCTATTCTTTCTCCCTGGCTGTTTCTGATCATACCAGAATTTACTTCAATTTTTTACTGTTTTCTGTGAGTTGGCTTAATTTCTTAATCTTCATCTCCAGCCTATTTTATCGATCTCTCTTCTCTTATATGAAATACTGAATTATATATTTCTTGAGAGGTATATGCTTTTCTTGCTATAGTCTGCTTTTCTTGTCAAGAGTTCAGAGCAGAAATACTGTCCCAGATCTGACCTTACCTAGCCTAGAACTCTGTTACCTGCCCATTAAGGCGCCTTTCCAAAATATATCTTCTGTTCCCACAATTTAGGTATTTAGAGTCTAAGTGACACTGATCCCATAGATTATATATAACCACATATAGTAAACCTCTGACATTCTTATCTGTGAGAAATATGCTGACATCCAGTAGTTCTCTGGGAGAAATGTCAGTTCTGTCAACAGTTGTTGGCTTCAGGGCTAAGAAAACCCAAGAGGGAAAAGAATCAAGAAAAACATGGGGAAGCAGGAAAAAAAAGAATAGGTTTTAAACTGTCCTGGATAGAATGAGAAGGGAGAAATACCCTCTTATGGATTGGAGGTAGTCAGTTGTCCATATGTCTTTATTTTGAGTTAAGTAGAGTTTGTAAATTGTTGATTCATGTCTTGTGGTTGAGAGATTGAGACCAAGCCTAGCAACCAAATCAAGTTATATGAGTAGGGAGATTTAGGATTTACAAGGGAGTCATGTTACTGGAGACACTGGAATTATTAATTTAGTTATTAGTGCATTAGTTTAATCCTCCTTTTAGAGCTGTGGCAGGGTAATAAGGCTTACATTTAATCACGAGGTGTTCATATGGCTTTATTCTGTAAATGGCTACATTTTTAATGGCAATAACAAAATCAAGAAAAGTGCACCATTAAATATTCCTGAGCAAAAAAGTTACAGTATATCCAGGAAACTGCTAAATAAGACAGTGCTTCCAAGTATATCATAGTACAGGTAAGTCCTTGACTTACAAACACAATTGAGCCCAAAATTTCTGTTGCTAAATGAGACATTTGTTAAGTGAATTTTGCCCCAGTTTCTTTTCTTGCCCCAGTTGTTAACTGAATCACTGCAGTTGCTAAGTTAGTAACACAGTTGTTAAGTAAATCTGACTTCCCCATTGAATTTGCTTGTCAGAAAATCGCAAAAGATGATCACATGACCCTGGGACACTGAAACCATTATAAATATGAGTCAGTCGCCAAGCATCTGAATTTTGATCACATGACCATGGGGGATGCTGCAGTGGTTATAAGTGTGAGAAGTGGTCATAAGTCACTTTTTTCGGTGCCATTGTAACTTCAAACTGTCACTAACAGATGGTTGTAAGCCAGGACTACCTGTATATTTAGAAATGAGAAATCCTAGTCCCCAGGATGTTAGCCCAATAACATTGGTTACAGTATAACCTTCTCTCCAAGCCATCTGTAATTCACTATAGATTGTAGATTATAGAGACGGTCAAGTCCAAAAGTTCATTAGCTTTAGTAAATGGGCTTGTGGAACTCAATAGAACATAATAGAATATGTTGAATAGGCCTCTGAGGGTAGCACAGGAAATCTGTGTGCAGGAAGAAAACTTCCTGGCACGAAGGGAAATATGAACCTGCCACTAGCTATAAAGTAAACACATAACACCTGTACTACTAAGTAGAATTTGATAATTTATTCCAGACTTCATTCCTTTAAAAATTAACCCTTTGACAGTACCACGTTGAACTCTGTGCCTGATCCCTGCAGATCATTTTAGCTATTTCAAGCGATTGGTTTGATGGAAAAGGAGTTCTGTTCTGGGAAAGGGAGGGAGAGGAAATGTACTGACAACATGATTTATTACAGAGTTCCCATTCCTTCCTCATATCCCTCTTATGATTTGGGGGCACCTGCAGGAAATGAACTCTCAGTCACTCCACCCTAATGAAGATAATCAGAGGAGCTTTTGATAACAGACAACAGTTTGGGGGTTAGATTTAGCCACTCAGTTTGTGTCCATACAAGGTCAGGAACAGTTTTCTGCTGCCAGCATTGTTGGATGTATGCAATTGCTCCATGTCCTTCTCTAAGGAAACAGAGCTATCAAACTATGGTTTAGTGTTTCCATTCCATTCTAAATAGTGAAACAAACCAATTAAAATAACCCCCAAGATGATTTTCTCTCTCTCAGTGTTCATATTCTTCTCATTCTCCTGATTACCATTTACTATTATTCCCATTACTTTCAAGGTATAACCAATAATTGAGGAAAACCATTGGCACAGATTTTATTAAAAAGAAAGTGTGTGGTATATGATTGTATATGTACATGAATAGTGGAGACAATGACAATTTTGCTCCTTAGTCTTTTGGAGTCTTTACAGTGTTTTTGAGTTCTGTTTTAGGTGGTATTTCAAGATGTGTTTGTTTATTAAATTCATATGACACCATCCCACTGAGAACACAACTCTGGGTAGCTTACAAACAGTAAAAAATAAGTATAAAACAATTTAAAATTAAAAAGCTATATAAAAAACTAGAATGAAGGAAATGGATGGCACAAGGATGAGATATTCTTACCCCATCAATCACCTTCAGCAGTGGTGACTCTTTGTGGCCCCAAACCAGCCAGCAACACCAGGTTTGAGTCCCTTCTGTAATGTCAAAAGTGTGGAAGCAATTCTCACATCTGGTGGCAGAATCTTCCATAAGGTGGAGGCCACAGCAGAAAAGTCTCTTCTCCTTGACCCCATATAGCAAAATTTCTTATCCGATATAGTCCACAGCAGGTCCTTTATGTTGAAACAAATACAGAATAGCAAACCCCTCAGACAGGAAACCCTATACCATTTCAGAGAAATGGCTTTCCAATCTCTTCTTAAAACTTTATCTTAAAAAATTATCTTTAGTTCTAGGTTGATTTTCTCCTTGGTTAGTTTCCATCCATTGCTTCTCATCCTGTCTTTAAGTGTTTTGGAAGATAGGTTGACTCCCTCTTCTTTGTGACAACCACTTAGATATTGGAACACTGCTATCATGTCATCCCTAGTCTTTCTTTTCATTAAACTAGACATAATCAATTCAAGCAACCATTCTTTATATGTTTTAGCCTCAGTCCCCTAATCAACTTTGTTGTTCTTCTCTGCACTCTTTCTAGCACCTCAATATCTTTGTGGCGACCAAAACTGGATGTAGTATTTCAAGTATGGTCTTACCAAGGCATTATAAAATGGTATTAACACTTCACGTAATCTTGATTCTCTCCCTCTGTTAATGCAGCCTAGAACTGTGTTGGCTTTTTTGGCAACTGCTGTACACTGCTGGCTCATATTTAAATGGTTGTCCACTAGGATTCCAAGATTGCTCTCATAGTTATTATATTGAGCCAGGTACTACCTATACTATACCTGTGCATTTTGTTTTTCTTGCCTAAATGTAGAATCTTACTTTTTTCATCATTGAATTTCATTTTGTTAGATAGCGCCCAATGTTCAAACCTGTCAAGGTCATTCTTTATCTTAAGCCTATCTTCTGGAGTGTTGGCTATTCCTCCCAGCTTGGTGTAGTCTGCAAATTTAATGAGTTTACTATCTATCCCCTCATTCAAATCATTAATGAATATGTTGAAGAGTACTGGGCCTAAAACAGAGCCTTGAGTACTGTATACTTCCCTTCATATAGATGCAGTTCCATTGAGGACTACATGTTGAATGCATTACTAATCCATCTGGTGGTAATGCTAACCCATATTTTTTTTATCTTTTATCAAGTAGTAGGCTGTGGTCTACTTTATCAAATACCTTACTGAAGTCCAAATAAATTATATTCACAGTATTTTTCTGGTCCACTGATTTTGTCAAAGAATGCAATAAGATTTGTCTGGCATGATCTGTTTTTTATAAACTCAGGTTGGCTTTTGGTTATGACTGTTTTTGCCTTTAGGTCAGGGGTGAAATCCAGCAGGTTCTGACAGGTTCTGGAGAACTGGTAGTGGAAATTTTGAGTAGTTCAGAGAACCAGTAGCGGAAATTTTGAGTAGTTCAGGGAACTGGAAAATGCCACCTCTGGCTAGCCTCAGAGTGGGGTGGGAATGGAGATTTTGCAGTATCCTTCCTCTATCACGCCCACCAAGCCCCCCCTCTAAGCCATACCATGCCCACCAAGCCACACCCACAGAACAGGTAGTAAAAAATTGAATTTCACCACTGTTTTAGGTGTTCTCAGTTTCATTACTTGATTAACTATTCTAGAATCTCCACAGGTATTGAAGTCAGGCTAATAGGTCTTTTCTGGATCAATTTTTCCCTACTTTTTGAAGATGGGAACTATATCACTTCTTTTCCAGTTCTCTGGTAGTTCCCTGGTGCTCCAGGATCTTTCAAAGTATAGTTCAGTGGTTCTGAGGTCATGTGTGCCAGTTCCTTCAGAGCCTTGGGGTGTAATCTATCTGGTCCTGGTGATTTGATCTCATATAGAGTGGACAGGTACTCTGTTAATTTTCTTCCCTATTTTAACTTGGGTTTTTTATGGTAGTGTTTTTGATCGGTTGGACTGTTTTTCCTTTTGTGTAAAGACAGATGCAAAAAACAAGTTAAGCAGTTCTGCTTTCTCCCTATTGTTCGTTACATTCTTGCCATTTTCTCCCCTTAGTGGATCAATTATTTCCTGATTTTTTTTGTTTTTTACATGTTGAATGAAGCTTTATTATTATTTTTTGGGGTCACAAGGCTTAGTTCATTTTGAGCCTTAGCTTTTGTGACTTCACCTTTGGAAACTTGGACTATTTGCTGATATTCTGCCTTAGTTATGTTCCCTCTTTCCACTTTTTATTCTTGTCCTTGTCCATTGTGGGCAAGATATTTTTTCAGATATCCAGGTCTCGGTATGGTTGCAACGGGGCCCGGCATCCTCCACATGAATGTGCGCTGCGTGTAATTGTGTCTTACCTTCCAGCGACTCTGTGATGCTCCAGCTGCTCAGTGGAGGGTTGCGCTGGCGCTGTACTCACCATGCATGTGCGCGAAAGCGCCAAAGGCTTTAAAGGACAGGTAAGAAGCGTGGGCGGGTGGGCGGTCCCTCCGGAACACCGTGGCGTAAAGGTACCTGGGGCTCTGGGCAGGCTCTGGTACGCCCATATCGGGGCGTACCTCCTGCAACCCACCACTTCAGTACAAGTCTGAAATTGTACTTAGCATTCAGAGCGGGGAAAGATCACTGAAAATATGAAACAGTTATGCAGAATAAGGAACTTGTGGCAGGAGGGCTGAATCCTCCGGCAGTTTTAAGTTCCATAACCAGAATGGAAACTGTTCTCATAAATAAAAGCTGTAATCTGGCATCCATCCCAGTGTGCAGATGGTTTCCCCTATGTTTGCTCCTTTGGAGTCTTTTTCTAGCTGAGGCTTACATAAGCATCTAGGCTGGAAGCAGGTGTGTGCTTTGCAGGAAAGGTGCCAAACTTTGTGTCCTGCCAGCTTTTTCTTACCAATTCCTCAATAATTAAGAGCAGGAAGTGCAGCTGAGAAGCCAAAGCTAGGTATAAAATAGAGACAGGCCGTGTGTGTGTGTGTGTGTGTGTGTGTGTGTGTGTGTGTGTGTGTGTGTGTGTGTGTATTGTGGCATGCTTAGTGATCCACATTTGATCTTTTCTGTTGTTGCTTCTTAAAAAGTCAACACATACAGATATGTGAAACTCATTTGAATTCCCCCTATACTCTTTCTTTCATCTTTTCAAGCTGAGTATACATTTGTGATGTAAAATCCATTGAGATATTTAACAGGAGGAAGTAAAGTTCTTTGTCTCCTTCTTTTCCATTGATAATCTTGGAAAAGCCTCTGTGGACAGTGGAATATCAAAAGGCTTTTTCTAAGCCTACATGATTTGGTGATTGTAAACGTACATCTGATTGTGATCCTGAAATGGGTTAGGATCTTTATAAGATTTACAGTATTTTATCAGTTCATGACCAACTTTTTTTAATGGGAAGTAAGAATAACCTTGAAGAACAGGAGAAAGTGTCATGACCCAGGTGATGGTGTCAAGCTCCAAAAATCAAGAAAGATACATTATGATTCTTCTAAGCAGGTTTCTCTATTGTTCCTCATCTAAGGAAAGAGATCTCACCAAACTCAGGCAGACTATTTGCACCATAAATATATATACTCTGGGAATTATTAGGAGCTGTTTTCATCCTCTTTCTCTTACACAAAGTATCTAAACTCTTGGTTCACTTTCCATTCTTGGAAACCTGACAATATTCCATCACAGATGATCATATAAAAGAAATATGTGTCTGAAGCCAAAATTTGATTTGATAAAGCATCTCAGATTTGACTCTTTCTAATATCACAAAGATAAAGAGATGGAGGGAAAAAGCACATTCAGACTTGCAAGATTCTGTTATTGCAATATTACAATTTTTTTTAGTAACATTAGCATTCATATCTTTGATTTTTTTTAGTCTACTCTACCTTGTTGAACAAATGGTTCAACATGGTAAAGAACTTTTGTGAAAAAACACAGGTGGTGGATATTTGCTTGACATACTTCAGGACAAACTGCAAAGAAGCTGTCCTATTCTTCCCTTAAAGGTTGATTGATTGATTATGTGCCATCAAAGTTGTATTTTTACTTCTAGCAACCAGCTGGATATATTTTTTTCCATGTAAACTGTCTTTGACCTGGTCTTTCAGGTATTCCAACAAAACATCCATTGCCACTGTAAGCTGAGTTCATCCATTTGGCTCCTGGTCATCCTCTTCTTCTTTTTCCCAGTGTTTGAGCCTTTTCTGGAAAGCTAGGCTTGTACTTTTATTATCTTAAATATTTGTTGCCGGATACTCACTGCAAACTCACTGGCTATGTAATAATGCAATTTAACTGCAGCAGATGTTGGTTGCAATTTAAACGTGCTGTTTAAAGACTGAAGAAGTTATTGACATTGTTTTCTGGCAACACACATTATGAATCATTCTACAGATATAAATAATGCATAAAACTGTCCTACAATAAGGGTAGATTTGATCTTTAACTTACCAGGGAACTCAACAGGAAAAACAATACCTTTTGAGAAATATATTTTTGATAGCGTTGGATTAAGTGAAATCTCTTGATTGCAGAAAAACCAACAGGCAATGTTTCATTCATTATCTTTTGGAGGCTAAAAGAAATATTTTATTTTTAATCAAAACCTTAATTATTGGGATAAGAAGATAGAGTGAAATAATAAAATATGTTTTATGCTATGGATATATTTTTTTTCCTGAAAACTCTGCACAGATGAGAATTTTGCAATAGAAGTATTGCTATCCATGATTTTGTATAAATCAAGAATATGTTAATCTCTGCAATTAAAAATAACCAGATGTGTCTTTCTACCTTATCATTTCCTAGTGGACCCAACTAGCCCATTTAACAGTTTTTAGGTTCTGTATCTGCAGGAGATAAAAAAGAGGAAGAAACAGATGTTATAACATTTGGTCCAATGCTTGCAAAAAAAGTGACTTTACATAGAACTTAGATATTTCAAACAAGCCCTCAAATTATATAAATTATTAGTCTTTCATAGCCATTTTGTTACAGAGGATAGGTAGATAGATAGGCAGATATATAGGGCTTGTAGTTGTATCATTTATATGACATTTCATCTACAATACTATATTGCTTGCTTATCTACAACTTGCTGGCAAAACAGAAACAGACCTGTAGTAAAACTGAATAAGTTGTGTAGGAAGTTGAGTACAGAAAATCCATTTTAGACTTTCCATAAATTATATTCAAGTATAATATTTGAGCTCTAATAAATATATTCAACATATAAAGAGTATACTACTTCTCAATGATGTGTGTGCTTGTTTGTATTTAGATTTATATTCTTTCCTTCTGTTGGAAGTTCATGGAAGTACAAGTGGGAATTTTCCCTTGTTTTACCCTGGCTCAAAATAATGAACTCATGGTCTTTCCTTTAACATCATGGTTGGGAACTTAAACTGCAGTCCAAACTGGTACATGGCTGATGAAAATGTATGCAACTTCTGAATTTGAGAGAACTTAATTACAATGTATGTTCTTGAAAGAATCCCTTGTAAATTTTGGAGAGAAGCTACTAGACTCAGCTCTAATCAGCTCCCACCCTCCCCCCAAAAAACTGTGATGGAATTTCCCAGCATTTTTCAAAAGTATATTCCCCTACTCTTGTGCTGCTTTTCCATGGAACAGATACCAATAACTGACCTATGGGGGAAGAGTCCTTAACTATTCCAAGTGGAAGAAGTTTTTGTTTTTTTGCCAGTGAAATGAGTCCTGCCAAAGGACCAAGGGTATGATACAAAGAACGAGTGCTCTGAATCATGTTTTCCACAAGAGACTGCAGGACAGTAAAAGACCAACGTCATTAGTATCTGCCATTCTAAATTTCCTGCGGTGCCCCAACATGATACTTCCCTACACATACAATATAATCCATCTCTTCAGCACTGCCTCTACCCTCCTCTCATACCTGGAGTCAGCTTTATTTAAACCAATGGGAAAAAAACACAACGTGTATTTGACATTAGTACTAGGAGGACAGAAAAAAGAAATGGTAAGGACAAAAGATATACATTGTAAGATATATAAATAAACTAATAAACATTAGCATTGGACAGGTCTTAGGGCCTATCAGAGAGATCGAGTGGGAGAGTTAGATGTGGAGGCTAATCCATCCTACCCTGAATCTCACCAAAATTTAAACACTTTTAACCAAGTTTCATCTTTAGAGTAATTTTTATTCTCCCATCTTCATCCTTAACATAAGTCTTCAAATAGATTTAATACAATTCTTAAATTGGAACTTAACTACCAAACTTCCCAAACCGATTCAATAAAATCCTGGTTCACCAACTTTTCATCACCGACTTAGCCACTGCAGTACCCAAACTTTTAAATATGTGTGAGGGAAAGATGCAGGAGCCATGGAATCAGAGAGTAAGATGTTTATTGCGAGATGACAAGCGATTCAAAACGTCCCTGCAACTGTCAGGGTATTTATACTCGAGCCCAAAGCAACTGTCAAATGACCAGCCAATCAGAGAGCTGGTAACAGGGAACATTTGCATATATAACACTCCTTCCCCCCCCAGTTATTTGCTTTGTGTGCAAAGAAAGTCCAAGCCTGTCGGTAACTTTGGTTTTTTGAAGGCAGGTTGGTGTCCTTGTGCTTCAGCTTCCCGTCCAGTGCCAGGCTTCGCTTCTCCCGGTTGTTGGTCAGCAGTGGAGTCAGCGTGTAAACCTTGCAGAAGGTGGAGCTGGGAGGCAGGCAGCTTTGTAAGGCAGGTGGCCTTGGGAGGTAGGCAGCTTTGTAAGGCAGGTGGCCTTGGGAGGTAGGCAGCTTTGTAATGCAGGTGGAGCAGCGGAGGCTCCAGGCAGCAGCAGCTGCAGACAGTTTGTATTATGCAGATAGAAAGCCGTGAGGAGACAGATGGCAGCAGCGGCTGCAGACAGGCAGGCAGTTCCAGCCGATGTTGGCCTTCGCGGTCTTTGGCTCGTCCTTGGAGTTGGCGTGGCTCGTCCTTCAAGTTGGCGTAGATGGAAGGCTTCACGGTGGCTACTGCTGCTGCTGAGTGCATGCTGGCCATTGGTTCTCTGTTGTGGCTTTTGTGTCTGATTTTCGCGGGGCCGCGACTGGCTTATTCTTCGTTGTTGTTTTCCAGGCTCTGCGGGAATCGCATATCCCATCCTCGTCGCCAGTGTTAAATATGTGTGAGGGAAAGACGCAGGAGCCATGGAATCAGAGAGTAAGATGTTTATTGCGAGATGACAAGCGATTCAAAACGTCCCTGCAACTGTCAGGGTATTTATACTCGAGCCCAAAGCAACTGTCAAATGACTAGCCAATCAGAGAGCTGGTAACAGGGAACATTTGCATATATAACACAAACAATGTTGTATTCCTCTCTTTCTGTCACCACTAAAAGGTTTCCCAACTTGTTATTACATCATTGGCCCCCAGGTCTGAGAGGAGGGTAGAGGCAGTGCTGAAGAGATGGATCGTACTGTGTGTGTAGAGAAGTATCACGCTGGGCCATTGCAGGAAATTTAGAATGGCAGATGTGAGTGGGGATTGGTAGCTGACTCTAGTTGACTTGGTTTCATTTTGAAGACTAATATATTCTGAAAGATGTTTGTGTACCTTTCTATAACCAGTAAATTCATGACACTTTATTCAAGCAGCATCTGTTTGTTGGACTGATTTGAGTTGAATCTTGATTTAAGATTGGAAGAACATCTTGGTACTTTTTCTCCAAATCAAATACTGTGAGTTTTTTTAAAATTTATTGTTTAAAATTCTTTTTATTTTTCTATTTATAGCAATAGCAATAGCAGTAGACTTATATACCGCTTCATAGGCCTTTCAGGCCTCTCTAAGCGGTTTACAGAGAGTCAGCATATTGCCCCCAACAATCTGGGTCCTCATTTTACCCACCTCGGAAGGATGGAAGGCTGAGTCAACCCTGAGCCGGTGAGATTTGAACCGCTGACCTGCTGATCTAGCAGTAGCCTGCAGTGCTGCATTTAACCACTGCGCCACCTTGGCTCTTGTCTATTTGACAACTGCTAAAGTATATTTTTCTTCATAGCAGTTCTTTGTTTATTTGTTTGTTTGCTTGCTTGCTTGCTTTGGATGCAGTTCATTTTATTTATCAAGAACTGATCCACAAAGAATTCCACAGCTGGTCCAGTTGATGTAGAAATAATACTTTCTTCATTCCAAATAGAGCAAATGGTCAACTGTATTCCATCTTCAGGTGGTTTATCAGCAAATACATGTTCTGTTGCCAGCAGGCACCACTAACAATTCCAGACAACTCTGGTCTGAAGTTCATTCATCATTTTGTTTGTGACATGGTTAAAAAAAATAGGGAAAGAGGGAGAGAGAGAGGGGGGGGCGTCCATTCTGATTTATTAGTCACAACAATAGCCAGACCAATATTTTAACAATACGTGCTGCTAGTCAAAAATTCTGTAGATGCAAACTCCAAACCATCTAAAGAAAATAGGTCCTATCATTAGATGTGTCAGGTTACCTCAGGCAGCAGATGCTGAAAAACAGTAATGGCAACCTCTCAGCTATTTCTGTTGACCTGATTATTCAGCTCAGAAGGCAGAAGTGTGTCTTGGCTGTAATGACAGACATAATCATTTTGTTAGTCTTGACAAATGATTCATCTGCTGGTCCAACTAGCTTATCTATGTGGAATGAGGAGGGCACACCATCTTATCCTTCACTATGGGCAACAACATGGTTCATTATCCAATCGGGCTGTATTGGCAACAACATAGGACTTTATGTCGTGCCTGCAGCTATGGCAGCATAACAAAAGTTTTTTTCATATTCTTTGTGCTGAATTTCACTGCAGGGATTTAATCCTACGCCCACTTATTTTGGAGGAGATCCTAATGAGTAGAATGGAGAAATTAGAAAGGCAAAAAGGCATGTATGATATCATTTGGGACATAAAAAAGTAATCCAGAGACATATTCTGATAGATGTGAACCTTCCATAAGGATCCAAGATCTTTTTGCGTTAGCTTGTTTTTCTGTCATATAACAAATGACAGAGTGGCTGGCATGCAATCATCAAGCTATGGGGACAGATTTATTTCTCTTTGTTCCACATGTTTCCTGCCTCCTTTGCACTTCATTCCACATGGTAGAGAAATTAGAAGTTTGGGATGCTCACCAATTTTGAGAGAGCTGATAATGAGAGCCAGTTTGGTCTAGTGGTTAAGGCATCAGGCTAGAAAACAGGAGACTGTCAGTTCAAGTCCTGCCTTAGCCATGAAAGCCAGTTGGGTGACTTTGGGCCAGTCATTCTTTCTTAGTCCAACCCACCTAACATGATTGCTGTTGTAGGGAAAATAGCAGGAAGAAGGTGAGTTGGATATGATTGCCACTTTGAGTTATTTGTTAAAAATAATAAAGATGGGATATTAATTCATTAAAGTAGAAATAATAGGATCTCTCCCTCCCCCCCTTGATAATGTTTTACCCATATGTAATTTCAATCTTGTGCCAAAACTTTTGGTTTATTGTTGATTTTGGAGCAGCCCTTGCGTTGCTTTCCTCTTTCAACATTTCATTCATGCTTTTAATGCATTTTTTATTTAACGAATGTATGAAATATTTACTGACTCTTTGTACTACTGTGTACTGTAAAAAGATATTTTTTCCAATGTGTTTTACTTGTTTAATTAATAAGTAAATGAAATTTGAATACATTCAGATTTGAATAAAATGTACAAATGGATAATTCATAAGCAGCCATAATCACAATCAAGATATAACAGTTAGCCATGTTGGAAAAAAGTACACTGTTGTGTTCTAGATTTATTGGACATAATATATTTCAGATCTATCATTTTTTTTCAACATAAAGAAGATTTGTTACTATAATATTTAGTGAACTCTACATGATGCAGGATATGTTTATTTCCAATGTTATACACATCGCATAAAATATTTTGTTGTGATTATTTTTCTCGGTTTGATATTTTGTACTCTGGTGAATGTTGCTTCTGAGATCTCTGAAGTTCTTCTAATCTGTATTTATATTAAAAGAATATTATAATAATGCAAATATGAGCATTTGTGTTAAAGCACTATTTTTATCTTTTACAGATAATTTTAATTCTGACTCTGTAAACCTAGGGACTAAGTGTAATACATTAAATACAGTTTTGGAGTGGGGAGACAGAGATTCTAATTGTCCCTTAGACATAGAAGCTGGCTAGGTGACTTTTGGCCAGTCACTCTTGCCGAGCCCTTGATAGAGAAGCAAAAATAAAACCAAATAAAATAAAAATCTACAAACTTACATAAGAGCATATTATGGTCATAACTTTCAGTGAAGAGGCCTCTATGCTATAGTTCAGAGGTGTCAAACTCAAAACCCGCAAGGTGCTTACCATATATACTCGAGTATAGGCCGACCCGAATATAAGCCAAGGCACCTAATTTTACCACAAAAAACTGGTATAACGAGTATAAGCCTAGGGTGGGAAATGCAGCAGCTACCGGTAAATTTCAAAAATAAAAATAGATACCAATAATGTTTTTGAATATTTATTTCAAAGAAAAACAGTAAACTAGCGGTGTATTCAATGAAATACTTCACTCACCTCATGATGCTGATGTCCGCTGTGATGATGATGTCCCGTGCAGCCGCGGGAGCGATGTCCCGCCTCCTATGACACACGGCACAGTGATTCATATCATTGGATCACTGTACCAGAGGAGGTGGGACATCGCTATGTGGCTGCTTGCCATAACAAGGAGGAGGTGGGACATCGTTGCAGAGCGGCAGGAGGGGGAGGAAGGGGAATCGTAAGACAGCCCTGCATTACATTAGAACGTGAGGAGGGGGGATGGTGCGGTGCGCGCTGCGCGGCAAACTGACACAGAGGGAGGGGAAACTCCCAGGGGCGCTGGGCCATTCACGAGCGTCACCCAGCGGCATGGCCCCACCCCTTTTTCTCCTCCATTTCGGGCAAATTTTTCACTGACTCGAGTATAAGCCGAGGCGGTTTTTTTCAGCCCAAAAAGTGGGCTGAAAAACTCGGCTTATACTTGAGTATATACGGTAGATCTGGCCTGTGGGGCCATTTGGGAAACAGCAAAGGACTGGCTGGTGGTGCCTCTCCCAGCAAAACTGGAGCTTGGGAGGCTGTGACGGCCTCCTGCAACCCTCTGCCAGTGAAAATGGAGCTCAGGAAGGCCACATGCAGTCCTCCTGAGCTCTGGTTTTATTGGCAGAGGGTTGCAGGGGGCCGTAGCAGCCTCCCCAGCCTGGGTTTCACTTGCAGCACACTTGGGCCCTCAAGGAGCCCCCGAGACAAGTGATGTTGAGCTGGCCATGCCCACTCTGACTACGCTCACCCAGACCCCAAGGTCAAACACAACCCTGATGCATCCCGCAATGAAATGGAGTTTGACACCCCTGCTATAATGGATTAATCTGACCGCGAACACTATCATCACCATCTCTTCTTCCTCCGATCTAATCCATCACACCTTCCATGTCAGCCCCATGCAACATTACAGCACTTAAAGTTTCCTTTCTTTCTCCTCCACTATGAACTCCAGCTATTTTTTTTTTTTACCGTTGATCAATCCTTACCTTTACTTTTGCCTTTTTTTACAATTTATTTTTCTTTTCCTGTCTTTGTTCTGGGCATTGGTGCATGTTAGTTAGTACTTTTCTCTATGGACTTGATTGCCCTTCAGAATTTTGAGGAACAGGACTTTTCAGAGAAAAATAAAGCAACTTAGATAAGGAAAACAAGGGACATTGCATTGTTTCAGACAGCGATCTGATTTTGCTCTTCCAGCCCCAGCATCACTGCAGAGTTTCTTGAAGAACAATTGTTGGTTTCAGATGCCCCCACAGAAACCTCCTTCGGTTACTTGCCACAGTGCTTAAAAGAAGCTTTTAAAAGAAGAAAAATTCTCCGGGGGAGAAGTGAAGAAGCCTGGGCTGATTTAGATCAGTGGAGAAATAAATGACATAGATAAAGATATAAATATTTTCCTATCTTCCTTTGCTGATAAAGACTTGAAGACAAACACATGGAGAGAGATGCACATAACTATCCCAACTCTTGTGGAGATTCTCAGTCATCCAGGCCATGGCTGTCTCACAGGTTCCAGTCTCAACTGCCAGTACCTATCCTTCCATCCTTCTGGCATCAGAACTGATCAAGCTTCTTGCATGAGAACCAAAACGTTTTCTTCCTCTTCCTTCTCAAGGAAAAAATCCAGTTGCCTTTTGAAGAAAAATAGCACCATTGAGGTATCCCAACTTTTGTGAAATAACAACAGACATAGTAATTACCCTTTCCCATTTGTCTCTCCTCTGAGTCTACTTTTGTTGGTATTATTCTCCCCTCTAGCCATACAAACTCCATTTTTTTTGGCCTGCATAAATGCTAGCATCGTTTCTTCTCATATGTTGCTAGTTATTCAAGGATACAGTATTAGGGAACCCTTGTGAGGGGGTTTCATGGAGGTGGAGATGAAAACAATTCCCACCTTGTGACATAGATCCGAAGCCTTTCTCTACTTTATAGCTGTTTTTAGCAGGGGTATTACAAGATCTCCCATATTTTTGATGTTTCCCTGTAAAAGATAGGAACGTCTATTACTGTTTGTCTCACAGACAATTATTGCGGTAAAATGGTGATTCAGAATCCAGAGCTGATCATTTTGCAAGCTTTGATTAGAGAACTTTGGGAAGTGTCCTCCTGCTACCTACCTCCACAACTGCAGTATAATTTGAAATTTTGAGAGGGGTGATAGAAATCAGCGTTGGTTGGCAAGTTCTTAAAAATCTAATTAGAGTTGCTGTGTTTCTCTCTCTCTCTTTGCCTCCCATACAAAACTGAGAGCTGAGCATTTTATGCTACCATCTATTGTAAATAATAAGATAATTCTTAATTTATAGACTTACATATAAAACAAGTTATAAATAAATAGGGACATCAATTTCTTTCTGTTTTTCAAAATAGTTTCTATGCAATGGTGAATGGATTGATGTGCAATCTTACTAAGTGCTGTTAGTTTATCAGCAGTGAAAATACATGTTGTTCAGTTGTAATGGAGCCTTATGATTTAGCCCAGAAGTTTTTCTCACATAAAAACTGATGTAATCTCATTGATCGGCCTCACTAAATGTTGTCTGGGTTTGTGCAGATAGAACATTTTTAACTGACATTTTCTAAAAAGTATTTATTTATTTATGAAAATGTATATTGGTGTTTCTAGGTGTCTTATAAAAAGAAATAATGAAATTATTTATTCAATTTATTTAGACACCATTTTGATTTACATGACCCTGAGCAGCATACAAAGTTAAAACATAAACAATACAAAAAAACAAAAAGAATCATACAAATACTAATGCATGAAACAATTAAAAGCAATAAAACTATCCTTTTCAATCAACTGGACAACACAGTTAATTCAGAAACAATATAATCATTTGCTAGGCTTATGCATCATCACTAGTAGCATCACTACCACTCTCCAAGTCTACAAGCCTTTCCAGGAGGCAGCAAGGTCAGGCCCAGTCTGACCTTGGGGAGAATGATATCCCACAGACAGAGGTGGACTTCTGCCAGTTTGTAATGGTTGGGCAAACTGGTAGTTAAGATTCTGTGCAGTTAGGCAAAACCGGCAAATCCCGGCACCTCCCCCCTCATTTTTCAGCTTGTTTTCCGGGCCGGTTTATGGCAGTTGAGGGGCATTTTTGGGATCAAAAGTGGCCAGAAAAATAACCTGAAAATGCCCCCCCCCCAAAAAAAACCCAAGCCGAAAAACAGACAGGGAGAGCCAGTGGTGGGATTAGCCCCAACTGGCTGAATCTTACCTCTGCCTTTGAGACGAGTGGCAGGGCTGGGTGTGATGAATGATGTCACCCACCCAGACACATGACTAAGAGGCTACGCCTTCCCAGCCAGAGAACCGGTTGTTAAATTGTTCAAGTCCCACCACTGCCCACAGTGTTTGTGATAGCAGAAAAAAATCTTCTCCTGAGTTCCAGGGGCTGCAATAAAGAATCACAACCAGATGGGCTAATTTTACTTTATTGAAAAGCTCTATTGACAGAATCCTGAAAGTTTCAAAGTATATCGAGCTTTAAAGCTAGGAGGAACTCTTCTGAGTCTCTTGCCCCACCTATCACCCAGTTCTGGGCTATGCTGTCTCTTATCTGACTGTTTCTTTGGCAGTGTTTTGGGGCCCAGACTTAATGTAACTTCTTTTAATTTCCATTTTTGATATATATTTTAATATATATCCTACATTTAATACATGTTACACACACACACACACACACACACACACACACACATTTGGATGGATGGACGGACGGACAGATAGACAGACAAACAGGCAGCTAGATCTTTAATAACAGTTTACTTTTATACCTACTGGTACCTGCCTTGAGTGAAGCAAGATAATTGCAGTTATGTTATTGTAGTGAATGCTTTTTGCCTCCATTCTTTACTTCAGCACTTGTATTAAAGTGTGTCTGTGTGAGAGGGGGGTGCATGCGTATGCATGTGTGTGTGTGTGGAGCAGGGAATGGTATCTGTATGTATCAAAAATATGAAGCTTTACCAGAGAAAATTGTGGAAGAAAATGAATCATCCTGAATTGATAAGTAAACTGTGAAATGTCAAGGAACTCTGAGTAAATGTTTTGACATTGCTGTGCTCCTTAATGGTCTTTTCTTTGCTACCACAGAAGTGATGTGAAAAAATGGAAAAGAGCTAATATGATACAAAGGATAGAGTGATCACTCTGGATGTGGATGATTTCATAGTGCTCCAGGTGGAGCCTTCCAAGAAAGTCAGCTAAATAAATTGAAAATATTAAAGTAGTTTACAGATTAAAAGTGCAAAATTGTCTTCAAAATAATAAGAATACTCTTAATGGATCCACAACTGCACTGTAAAAAAAACAAGTCCCAGATTTTCAAAACAGTATATGCAAAGCGTATAGTATAAGAAGATAAGTTCAAATAATTTAGTTCTTTGAGGGGAGGGGCACTGTATGTTCTCCTAACTCTTTAGTTTGAGTTTTTATATAGAATAAATTTGCTTGAGCCTGCTTTCATGAAAAAGTAATTTTATATTGCTGGCCAAATGGCCATCATTATTTTGATAGAAAGGAGAGACGAGAATACCGTGAACTGTTAAATATAGTAAATTCTAAAAAAACATACTCAAAAGAAAAAGCAGGATTATTTTAAATTGCTCTAATTTTTCTCTGAAATATTTAATATAATTTATAATTTATTAGGTTTCTTATCTTTTTTTCCTGGAGCAGATAATGGAATATGTTTCTGTAGATGAAATTTTGATGGATGTATGAGTAGAGTTGAGTAGATTATCATACCACAGCCCTTGAGCATTTTATCTCCATGAAATTTATTATTTTATCCCTAATTTAATAAAGAGTTACCTTTTTGTGTATCAGATACAAAAACCATATACCCATTTAGAATTTATTACATGTTTTAGTCATTTCTGATAAATAGCTAAAGTGAAGAGTAATTGACTGCTTCAGGATATATTTATCCCAACTATTGCAATATAAATTGTATAAGAACAATAACTTATCATTTCATTTTCCAGATCTGGGAAATTGTACATTCATGAAAACAAACAAAATATAATCTAACTTGAAAACAATGATAGGAAAGAGTGTTGTTTTCGTAATATTTTTACACAAATTTAGCCAACTCACATTTCCAAATGTGTATGTATGATCTAAAATTAATCTGGATACCATAATTGGTACTTGGAATAATGTGATAAAACTGATAATTCACAAATGTGTGTAATATATTGTACACAGAAATCAAGGAAGAATACATTGAAATATGTTTATAAATGTATGTATAAAAAGACATAGATTGATGAGAAAAGTATGAATTTCAGTTAAACAATGTACAAATATTTTTATTAGGAGATAATATATGCCCAAAGTGTTAAGAAGATTACTTTTTGCCAAATTTGCATTGTAAAAGGGAAATGGGTCCAAAACAAAGTTGCAGTTGGAAAATGAAAATCTAATAACCTGAAATTGGTTGGATCTCCCAGTTCTACTTAAAATTGTCTATATTTTGACAATTGAAGATGTGTTGTCTGTCAGGATGGCTTGTTTCCTGTACAATGGGAACTGTTTGTATCCAAGCTTTTTCTAAAGGCTTGTTACGTGTGTCAATTGTGTGTTCCTTTACATACTGTATGCACTAATTAAAAAGTCCTTCATTTCAAGATGAAAGCATTAATCTCCTATTGCCAGTGATGGAAATGAGGATTGTGAATCTTAAGCGGGAGATGTAGGACAGTGGCTTATCTCCCAGGGCCTTAGTTGTCTGGTGGATGAGTAGAAAGGATGGAGGAATAGGCAGGTGCTACCTTCCTGATTCAGAGAAGATACTGATAGGTGAAACTGAGAGCATCTCTCCAAACCTCTTGGAAAGTGGATAATGTGATTGTCTTGATTCCCACTGACCTCTGAATACTAGTGAGAACAGGCAGGGAAGGAAATCAATCAATCTTAGCATGATTAGGAGGAAAGAGATTTTGTTATGATTTGGTGTCCCATCCCATTCTGGCAAGTTCTGATATAAATAAACATATCTCTTCATTTCACTCTTCATAGAAGAGGAATACAAGGTATTGCTTACCTCTTTCCTCTCTTGTTTTTGGTACATGGGTCTGCATATTTCTTTCCTACCAATCTGCCACCACTTCAAAGTGACATATGAAAGTGTATTTGCACGATACTAAGAATATAAAGTTGTTTTAAAATGTTTGAAGTAGTTGAACTGATTGCTGAATAAATGTCAACACACATCCCCCCAAATGTATCAAATTCAGACTTTTAAAATGGCATCTTGGTTTAAAACTGTCTTGAGTTCTTAATAGGATTACTTTTTAAAATGGCCCCAAACAGAATTACTCAAAATATGGCCCAAAATATTCTTAAGCTTGCTCTGCTTCTAGAAATGTTTTATGCAAACCGTATTTTATTTTTTGAAGTGTTTTTTTTACAAGAAGTGCAATATAGTGAGAGGTTATAAGGGAGAGAGAAAAAAATGAAATTATACAACTCAGACCTAATATAGGAATGTAAATATATTCCCTTCTAATGATGGCATCTATTGTATAGTCTTGGTCCTGCAAATGAAAAATGAAGTCTTTTATATAAGTGTAATCCAAGTGCAGCCTAAGTATAGAATTGGACATAAATTAATGAGTCATCTATGAATGGTTCAGGTTTTGGTTTAAAATTGCTTTCTATGGTACTTTGTGGTAATTTTCAAACTGTTCTTTGTTTCTTCTTTTTCTCCCAAGATGCATTGCTTTTCAATTTTCTTTTTCCTTTTTTTCTCCTATTTTCTTATCTCCCCTCTCCCCATCCCTTCGCTGTGTAATTTGTTTGCAGGCAGGTTGTCTATTTGATTTACTGTGTCTTTTCTCAATAAGATTATGATAAATGGGCACCTTGCTCAGTGAGAACTATTTACACAGAGAGGTCAAGTCCATGTAAACAGATGAACAGCGCTCATCCTACCTTTCCCCTCCTGCTCCATATTTGTAATTTATTCCCATTTTCTTACCACAGAACAGAATCACTAAGATAATATAACAAAGGTTCTTCAGTTGCTACAATCTACAGAATGTTGATTATGACATGGGATTAGACCAGTGTTTCTTAACCTTGCTGACTTTAAGTCCTGTGGATTTCAACTGGGAGTTGAAGTCCACAGGACTTAAAGTCACCAAGGTTGAGAAACACTTGATTAGACCTTTGTAATGAAAAGGGTTCCACAGAGCATCTGCCTATGAATAAAGATAGACCTGTTCTCATTTTTAATTATCTTCTGACATTATGTGAATGTCCTTTGCAAGCAATTCTGGGTAAAGGTTAACCATCAGAATAGGGATATACCGTATATACTCGAGTATAGGTCGATCCGAATATAAGCCGAGGCACCTAATTTTACCACAAAAAACTGGAAAAGTTATTGACTCGAGTATAAGCCTAGGGTGGGAAATGCAGCAGCTACCGGTAAATTTCAAAAATAAAAATAGATACCAATAATGTTTTTGAATATTTATTTCAAAGAAAAACAGTAAACTAGCTCTGTAAGTGGAAAAGAGGGTCAATAAAAACAATATGGTATCAACAATAACTTTAAAAGTACAAAAACCTTAGCTCATTCAGCAACCAAGCTAAAACACAAGAGTTAAAATCCTTCAAAACTCATAGGCTCATAATATACATTGTACCAGTGTCCTGCCTGTGCCCATTGAATATACAACCTGCCCTGTGTCCATTAATTACAGCCTGCCATTGCCCATTGAATAACATATACAGCCTGCCTGTGCCCATTAAATATACAGTAGCCATTGTAAAAATTTGCTCTGGATAACAAATTATTATCACACAATACCGGTGTATTCAATGAAATACTTCACTCACCTCATGATTAAGGTGACCAGATTTTCAGATTGGTAAAGAGGGACACCTTTGACCGGGGGGGGGGGAGGGAGCTGGCCGCGGCGGTTACTGCCAGCCCACGGCCTTGCTAGGGACGTCTGGTCACCTTAATTATACACATCCTCTCTCTCTCTATTCACTATGTCACGGCACACTAGTGTGCCACGGCACAGTGGTTGAAAAACACTGGTCTAAGAGACAACATGCACTGCAACAGAAGGAGTGTTCCCATAAAGCTAAGGTTTTCAGGACCTACAATTTTACCATCCAAAACAAGAGTGTCAGCATCGGTGTGCACAGAGTATAAGGACATCCCAGCAGCTCTCCCATTCATTCCCCAAAGGATTCCCAATGACCCCATAAACCATTTTTACCATGTTCACACTCTTCCCTACCTATAAATACACACAGTGCTACAGTAATGCTAAGGGTCAGCAACTGTCACAAGGGCTTATAGACAAAACAGCTGAAAGAAAGGGGATCCGAGGTCAAGTCTGACTACCCCCAAAATGATGAATCAGCAGATTATCTGTTTGGGTCCCCCTTTTTCCTTTCCTCCCCTTAACCCTAGTTAGCCCCCATTCCTTTTTGTGTGTGTGTGTCTGTGTGTGTGCAGAGCATACTTATGGGTGACCTCATGTTGATGAGTCAGCAGTGTCTGGACTCTGCACACAGAAGGCTGCAGCCAGCAGATACAAGGGGGTAATTCAGTCCACCTCATCCCTTTGTAAAACACCCCCCACCCCCAGCCGCTCTGTGAAACACCCCCCACCCCCAGCCGCTCCTCAGCCCCACCCGTTCCCAGACACCTGATGAGTCAGCACTACTTGCCCAGATGGGGACAGCGCACCCAACGCTTAGGTAGTCCGAGAAGAAGCGGGGAAGGGCCCCACTTCTTCTTCTTTCCACCCCACCTCCGCAGAAGGAAAACTCAAAGCATCACGGCGATCCCGGGAAAAAGAGGCGAGCCGGGGAGCGGCGGCATTTCTCTCTCTCTCCCTCTCCCTCTCTTTGCCGCGACCTGCCGCCGGCAGGCAACAAGGATGGCCACCCACGCTGCAGATCCACGTCCAGCAGGGAGGAGGAGGAGGGAAACCCACCCACCTGTCAGCCACGGGAGAAAGGAAGTCGGCGAGCGGAGGAAAAGACGGGGGAAAAGGAAGCTCGGTGGGTGAAATGCGGTCCCCGCCAGGATCTCACCTCGCCCTCTTAGCCTCCCCACCCTTGACACACATGCACGCACACGCACCCTCCGCCTAGCCCGCCAGAACATTCCAGGGTGGGAACAGCCGGGGGTGGGGGGAAGAGAGAGAGAGAGAGACGCGATCGCGTTCCCGGCAGTCCAGAGCAGGAGGCGCTTTTTTCCAAAAATAAACACAGTGGATCATCTATCTCAGTGTTTCTCCACCTTGGAGACTTGAAAGTGTGTGGACTTCAACTCCCAGAATTCTGGGAGTTGAAGTCCACATATTTTCAAGTCTTCAAGGTGGAGAAACACTGATCTATCTAATTAATATAATTAGTTATAATTAGTTGGGAGGGAAAAGCGCTTGGTGCAAAGAAGGACTTTCTTTCAACCAGCGGAACCCCCTGGCGCAATCGGGCTGCGATTGGCGGCCGTCCTTGCTACAATCCGCGCCGAGCTCTGATGAGGGGGAAATTAGATTCCGGCTGATGCGGCAGGGGCTACGCTGGTGGGGAGGGGTGGAGGGGATGGGACTTGGAGTCCTACCATCTTGGCGAGTGGGGAGTCTCATCCCACCCCGCCCGTCCCCGCCAGCGCAGCCAGGCTGCGATCGGCGGCCGTCCTTGCTACAATCCGCGCCGCCCGCCTCATCAATGGGGTAAAGTCCTTACGTCCAGCTCTCATGCGGGCGTAAGGAAAGTCCTCTCTTTCCCCCTCATCAGAACACAAGCCCGGGAAGCGAGTGGAAGTTCTCTGCGCGACTGAAATGGAAGCCACGGCAGGAGAGTGAGGCTGCTGCCGGCCATTTCACCTCGCGCAGAGAACTTCCACTGGGTCCCGAAATGGAGGAGAAAAAGGGGCGCCCCTTTTTCTCCTCCATTTGGGCAAATTTTTCACTGACTCGAGTATAAGCCGAGGCAGCTTTTTTCAGCCCAAAAAGTGGGCTGAAAAACTCGGCCTATACTCGAGTATATACGGTATGAAGATCAACCTCAACTTTAGTAAAACCTGAAACTTTTGAAGCCCTGGTGGCACAGTGGTTATAATGTAATATTTCAGGTTAACTGGAGTTTGATCCCAATGGGCTTAAGGTTGACTTAGTCTTCCATCCTTTCAAGGCCACTAAAATGAAGACCTGGATCATGCTGACATAGTAAATTGCCTAGAAAGCACTGTAGGGTGGTATATAAATCTAAGTGCTATTGTTATTCTGTGAATATAGCGTGTGTGTTGGGATTAAAATACTATAATTCAAAATAGGTTATTAGAAAAGCTGGAACACCAGATGCTTGGTCTTCTCTAAATGGAAACTCTGTATGCCTGCATGTCCCTTGGCATACATCTTCCACCTGTAGAATAGAAGGGCTGTGACCAGGGGTGAAATCCAGCAGGTTCTGACAGAACCAGTAGCGGAAATTTTGAGAAGTTCAGAGAACTGGCAAGTGCTATCTCCGGCTGACCCCAGAGTGGGGTGGGAATGGAGATTTTGCAGTATCCTTCCCCTGCCACACCCACCCAGCCACACCACCAAACCATGCCCACCAAGGCATGCCCACTGAGCCACACCACACCCACCAAGCCATGCCCATCAAGCCATACCCACCAAGCCACCCCAAGCCATTCCCATCAAGCCATACTTACCAAGCCACACCTACCAAGCCACATCACACCCACCAAGCCATGCCCACAGAACCAGTAGCAAAAATATTTGAATTTCACCACTGGCCATGATCCTGCCAGCCTTTTCTATGGCCCTGAAGACGTTCCTGTGTTTCTGGGCATGAAGGTTGGAACATCATTTGGAGCTTGTGATGTGGCTATGCTAGTGGCTGCTGGTTGTGTTTATTTTGTATTATGTTTTGTTAACGATTTGAGTCACAAAATATTTAATCATCATAATCTTTTAACGACCCCATAATCTCTTGCGGGGTGGAGTCTGGGCAACTGAATGGAGCTAGCAGAGTCTTTACTGGCTGGATGCTCTTCCTGTCACCAAGGCGGAGTTTTGTTCAGCAGATATACTCCCATTGTGCCCAGAGAGAGAAATATCTGCCTCTATCTAGACTAAAACTCACAGCCTCTGAAACATGAGACGAGAGCTCCACCTCTAAGCCACTGTACCACTCCAGTCATGTTATAGGAAAAATAAGATAAACATGACAGCGATCCCCATAGTATCCCTAGTAACATTAAATATGTGCACATCTAAGACACTAATCCCCTTCAATGTTAAAATGAGATAGCAAAAAGGAGTTTATACATTTCCCCCTAGCGTAGTCGTCCATAGACTCTAAAGTCTCTCTGGAAGTTTTTGGGGTACAGCTTAAGAATTCTCCAGTTTTCATCCATACAAATGTGGGCTTCTGCAATTCCAATATGTACATCTGAAGGAGTGACAAGTTAGGAAACCATTGTACATGATGTTCCTGGAAATAGCTACCTTGGCATAGAAAATTCCATAGCCCAGGAAATCACCTTAATATATGATGGCCATGTCCTATGATTTGTCTTGAGTTTCAGATTCTTACAGGCATGCAATCATATAAATTCTACTTAAGTACTACATTTGATAGCTTTAAAATACCTATTCCTTCATGAAAGAAACCATATTAGGAAACAACATCATATAAATAAACTGTTCTGTAAATGTTTCCTTCCCTATTGTGGGCTTGAATTCTCCCTGTTAATTGGTTTGGTTAGTTATCTTAAGGTACTGAAAGGTTAAATAAATTACAATTTTGTTTTACCCACCTTTTCATTTTTACAAGTTATACATTTAGGGTTCTTCCCCTTTTCTGTACCGTTTATATTTCTTTTCAAGTTCTTTTAAGCTCTTCTTTATTCACAAAATAAGTAATGGTTTGCACCGTGAATTCGAGAGTCTAAATGGTTTGCTAATATCCCCTCATCCTGCACTTTAGGTGAACCCAATAATAGATCTACAATAAAGCTGACAGAGGGATTTAATATGTATAAAAGATCACAGAAATGCTTTAAAGCTTTACAAAGTGGTAAACTTGTATAGCTATTCTAGAGGTAATTCCTGATTGCAATTAATCCATGGGAGACTGATGACGATGCTTCTTAGGTACTTGCCACTTGTTATTCTGCCATAATTCTGGAGTGGCAAAAATGCACCATTAAAGGCAAAGAGCCATGGGAATGATGGACCATAATTAGTTGTTACCATAATAGTTTTGATTGAATGTGTATAGATATTGTAAGCAGCTCTCTTGAGAGCCGGTGCTCTTAGGGAACAGTTAAACAGTAGAGTGGTGCTTAGTAAATGAAAAAGGGTCATCCTGCCCTTACTCAGCCTGCCTCTCCAGGTCCATAATTAAAACGTCTGGCAGTTATGAGAGAGCTGTGGAATAATCATATCAAAAATGCTCAAAACATGCTATTCTTCAAGAGAGGCCTGCTCATTCAGAATGCAAAAGGTGGGCTACAGAGCGTGCAGCTGTATTCTTTCCAAATTAGGAACCTGAAAAAACTTATATTTTTCCTTCAAAAAATTATTATTGCAGGTCTAAAGATTTAAAGAATAGAAAATATATATTACTGAAATGAGAAAATTACTCCAATTTTCTTTCCTTTTTCCTCATTATTTCCAATGGGAAACTTAGGAATCAGGTAGTATACTGAGAAAAGAGTTTCTATGTTTACTTTTTCCTCCGTTCTCTGGAGTGAATTAAAAATTATCTAAATAAACTAAACATTTTTTGTTTACTTTTAAATGTTTATTCTTACTTTTTAGATAACAGAAGCAAAGATGCATATGATAAGGTAACAATGGATATTAACAGCTTCTAATCCTCTGACAGAAATTATATTCATAGTTGAGTTTTTATTAAGCTAAGTCATTAATAGTATGTATGCTTATATCTAGTTAAAATCCATCTAACAAGGAAACTGTATTTCAGAGTAAAAATGGCTACAGGTTTCTGGAGGGGCTTTCTGTTAATAAAGGTAGATATCTAACAAACAATTCCATTCTAAAAATGTTACTTCAACAGAATAATGTAGTAGTAAATATTTCATGTATTTAATTCCACCCCATTCCATGCTTCATTCTTCTCCCTGAAAAGAAATGTATTGGGGAGAGCTCTTGGTCACTTCATTTGCAAATATTAAATCTGCACAAGTCATATATATATATCTATATCCTCATGACTATTTGGCATGTCTTATTCTTTAAGATAATAACTAAAGGTATATTTACTTAACAAACCCTACTGTAATAAACAAATGCTGCCATTCTTTAAATCCGGTAAGGTGCAATATTAAACTGAGGCATCATATCCTTCCCAACACCCATCATATGTGGTAGGCAAATGTATTTTTGAAAGACACATCCATTCCCCATAAGTTCATTTGACCTTGAGCAGATCAGTCATTCTCGTGCGCTTGTAATTTGCCTGTTGTTTCAATTATACCACACCATTACCAGAGCATCTGAACCAAGCTCCCAAGTGCTTCAGGCGAGGCAGTTGGGTATATCAATCTCAGGGAAAATGCAAGGCATGTGATATATGGCACATTTTCAGGATCCTTCTGGTTCACTGCAATGAACTCTAGAAATTATGGCTGCGAGGCAAAGTCTAGGGAAGTTGTGGGAGTGCTAAGACAAAACAATACTTGTAAGCCTGACAGAAACAGCTCTCACAGCAGGTGATAGGAAGGGAGTATTGTAGAGTTCTGTATATGGACCCTTGGCTTAGATGACTGATTGGCCAGATTAGGCCTGTAGGCCAGAGCTTTTTCAATTGTTTGGTGTGGGCTGATGATGCTGTCCTCAAGTCATAACCCATCAAGTGAAAACAAGTTGTTTAGATATTTGTTAGAAAGTCATAATAATTGACAATTGCCTCTATTAGAACCATAAAAAATAATTCTAAAGCCAACTGAGTTAGTCTTAATGAATGGCCTCCTTCTATAGTGTAGAGGTTGTGAAAGAAGTGGTTGAAACCTTAAGAGGTCATTGCATATTATTGGTCTTTCAGATTTCTATAAATTTCAATAAGATTCTCTTCCAGCATAATGGAAAGTCATTTAATGGCCTAATCTTAAAATTTGCAGTGACATGAAAACTCTGAGAGCTTCAACAGGAATGATACAAGGCACATACTTTCGTCCATGTTAATATCTATGGAAACCACTTATGAAGTCCTAAGGATATTATTATATGGTACACTCAATATATTGTAGGGGACATATGAGATAGGCCTCTTGTTAAGATTAAATAATGATTAATTGAATAAACAGTGATACCACTATGGTTCTACTAATCTGCGGTCATTTTCTGCTTTTAAATAAAATCATTTTTATTTAATACTTTCCAGGAATTGAAATAAAACAAAGGTAAAAATATTTAAGTTCAAAATTATTTAGAGCAATATTATTGATTCAGAAAAAGCTAATTGCTTTGATATGAATGTTTAGGGTGGACTAATTTCCCTTTTTGTAGTAGGCCTTAGGTTCTTCTTCATTTCCTTCATTTGCCTATGCTTTCATTCCTCTTTATACATCAAAAAACTTCAGCTTGGGTTGGTTTTCTGTCAGATGTTTTAATATGCTGTGGCAGGATTTTTTTTCACTATATGTGTGAAATGGAATATTTAGGGTTTCAAATAATTATGTACTGTATATTATTAGATTGTTAAAGGACAAGTAATTATGCTAATGACACTGCAAAAATCTTGGCTGAGTTCACAGTAATAGAATATTGTTATTGTTTATTTTTTAAATTATGTGTGTCATTATAGCATTCTTAGAGGTTTTTGTTATGGATCTCCATCTTCCAGAATCTGAATCTCTCTCTCTGCCCTCCCTCTCTGTCTCCCTCTCTTTTGTGGGAGAGGAAACTTTCCTCACCTGCCACCTTGTCCCTTCCTCCTTGCTTTTGGGATGTTTACAATTAGGTGCAAAGGCTTTTCTACATCCTCTTCTCCCATCCCAACAGTTCCCCCCCTTCCCTTTAGTAACATCTCAACATTTGGTTTAGCTTCTTAGAAAGTGTCTTTTCCCTTTTAGTTTCTAAATGCTATAATTTCTTTTAATCGTCCATGTTTCCTTTAATTTCCTCTTAATTAAGAGTTCTCTTAATCTCAAAATGTAAAAATTGATTAGTTTTTTTATAAGGGAAATTATCTTCCTTTGCTTCCCAAAACTGATTATCACTCAGAAGTTTGTTTTTAGAGACACTGATCCTTGTTTGTTTTTGTGTTTTAAAATTACGTATATGGCTTACAACATGGATTTCAGTTCCACAAAGTAAACCGTATCAGGAAACTGACTCCATGGGAAAAGTATAGGTATACTTTATTGGAATTGGCTATAGTATCAGAATCTTGCAAGTATAATTTAGGTTTACATCCTATACATGCCTGTATAACCCAGTTAGTCAGAAAGGATCCATCCTGAGTTGCTTCTGAATATTATCTTGCCTCCTAGGACTAAAAGAATGTTTCAGTCTTCTTTGCTGATATAATGGTTTCTAACCATTTGCTTCAAGGCCTCCTCCCTAATTCTCTATAGCTATATCAGTTGTAATAACTGGTTTGTCTTTCATTTGATATTATCTTAATATTGTTACCGCGCTTCATTTGGCAGCTCGGGCATTTTATCACTGTACTCTCATTAACCTTGTTATATTGATTGTCGTAGCTAGGATTTTCATAAACACTTATTCCGTCTCAGCAAAACTACATTAAAAGAAAGCTACTTAGAGGAAGGCATGCAAGTTGGTTTTATGTCTCTTGGGAATGAAGAATTCCCCCTCCACGCTCAACACTCTGCTTTCCTCCCTCCTGAACTGATTTGTGTCTGGAACGTGAGAATAACATCACAGATGGATATGCTGCTCTTCCAAATGTATGTTCATGCATTTTAATTGCTGGCATCTTTACTTGTTACTGGTGTAATTGTGAGTAGACTTTGTTTTTGTATTGATAATTAGGGAGGCTAACAGATGGTGAAGGTTTAGTTTAAAGTAATGTGTCCATTAAAGAAAATCTACTGTATGCAGCTGAAGAATCTTTGTTGTTGCAGAATATCACTGCTTTTAACAGGACTCATTGTCTTGGCAGACTTGCATAAAAATAGATAAAGGATGGCATCAGTACTTCTCCAAACAATATAATGACTAATTTTTAGCCTGAAATCCTTAGGATCAGTGTAGTCCAGGTACTATATTTCCTTGCATCTGGAACTTGATTTATTTAAGGGGATTTTTTTTTTAATATATGCATGGCATGAGGCATGGCATAAATTCAAACATTGAAAAAAAATGAGAGTATGCTCCAAATCTGCTGAGTTCCCTGAGCAAAAATTGCATTTACAGATATGGAAATGTAGTAGAATTCATCCTGGAGAAGATCTATTTGCTTAAAGTTTACACACTGATATATAATCAAATTTAATTAAAAATTGTGTGTTGTATTGTGTGTAATATTGTTATTTTTTTTTGCATCCCCTTGTGGTACCCTAGATTATGATTCAGTGACTCAAGATTCATCTCTACTGTAAAAGAAACCTGTTCCATCCTCCCAGTTTCCAAAAGCAGGAGTTGAACAATCATAATTCTATAGCCCTTTAGAAAACACCTTGATAGAGTAATATGTCAGAAATAGCCATGTTAACCTTGGAGAATATTGGTATTAAAGAATGAATTAGAACTGTGATAGAGGATATACAATCAGAAAATCACTACTCCAAAATGTAGAAAGTTCCGTATAAACTTTCTTCCCTATTTTCCTGGCTGAGATATGGTATAAAACACTTTATTTTGTATACATATTTGTTATATTGCTTATAGTATTCTGGTATTTAGTAAATGCAAGTTTATGACAATAGGGATATAAGCCAAACATTTTGAAATATTATAAAGAATGCTGTTGGAAATCCCTATGTCTTCTGATGTTCTGTTTAAAATAATTTGTCCCTTGACAAAGCTGCCAAAAATGCCAATCCAAAGGCAAACCTGGAGCCATTTCCTGTGAACTGATATACCTCAGGGAAATTCAGAGCTTATTGTTATGTTTTGGTCTGCTTCATATGGCATATACATATTATGCTCATGTGCGGATATTGTTAAAATGAGGTAGGAAATTGCCAGCTTTTGAGACAGTTCAGACAAGAAGTCAAAGCCATGAATACAAACACTACTTTTATTATAAGGTTATTGTAACATAATTTTGCAAATCTAAAAGCATCTCTCATTCCTTTATTTTTTTACATTCCAGAACTGGAAAGGGTCCCTTCAGAAATTTTCCCTTCTGTAGGCAGAGATATCTTTTGAATGACAGTTGTGTAAACTGCAGCACATCCTCTTGTCTCCCAAGGTCATTCAAACATACCATTAGAGAAGTAGAATAGACAGTTTTAAATTAGATGTTGCATTCTGGCATTTATGCAACAGATTTATATTTCAGAAACAATAAATCAAATCCAACAAGAAAGGAATATCTGAAAAGAATGCACCAATGCTGGAAAGAATGACATCCAGAATCAGAAATAACTTAACAGATGCTAGCACTTCTGCTTCAGTTTATAAAATGAAATTCATGGAGGCAGAACTGGAAGAACTGGAAATGTCCACCCAGGGCAAAAAAACCAAAAACCTTGCCAAAATAGCTCTGACTATAGAGGCAAACTAGGGGAGTCACCATCTCATTGCAAGAAGCAAACCAACTAATGTGACTGCATAACTGCAGTTATAACGGGTTTAAAATCAACCAATATGTTTAATATCCCTAAAACCTAACTGATAATGAAAGCTCTAAAATGGAGTCTATCACAAAATAGACAAAATAGTAGAAAATGAAGAAGCTAAAGTGCTCTGGAACTTTAACATTCAAACAATCAGGCACCTGCCACATAATACCCCAAACTTAACAATGGTCAGTAACAAGACAAAAAAGTCTACATTCTGGATGTGGCAGTACCTGGAGACAGAGGAATAGGGTGGCAGGCCCATAGTTGCATGCAAATAACCTCACATTTGAG
Source organism: Thamnophis elegans (assembly GCF_009769535.1). NCBI lineage: Eukaryota > Metazoa > Chordata > Lepidosauria > Squamata > Natricidae > Thamnophis > Thamnophis elegans. The sequence continues at coordinate 31,738,023 of NC_045550.1, read as the reverse complement.
GCAGATCCTTACAAGCAACAACAAAAAAAAAGAATAGTGGCGATAACATGGGAACAAAAAACCTGCAACATTTATTCCTACATTTATGCCAACAATACTATCATGGACCTCAATAAGTATAGGTTTAGAGGTGCCTTTCCATTCACTTTCTCTAATATGATATATTTCACCATCTGCTGGCAATGCCCCTCTGGATTTTACCTAGGACAAACAAGACATATTTTGTGCAAAAGAATTAATGGACACAAGTTTGATAGCTGTGCTCAAAACAATACAAAATAATATTAAAGGATTTTAACCTCCCAGAATTGCTGCTTTCAAAGTAATCATTTTGGAAAAAAAGAGCCTCAAAACAAGATTGAGTGTGAGAGAATATCACTGTACATCAGAAGCTTTCAGCCTATCTCTAAAGGTCACCACAAACACAATAGACTCTTAACACATTACAATGCTTAATTGATACGTTTCTAGTCATCTATCATATGGAACTCATGTTTGCATAATTAAGCTGTCTTCCCCTTCCTTCCTGAAACAATTCATCCCCCTTTAAATCCTATATCAGTTTAGCCATTTCATAAAGCTGATGAAGTGAGATGTAGTTCAAGAAAGCTATGCTTTTGAGTACAATAGCAATAGCAGTAGACTTATATACCGCTTCATAGGCCTTTCAGGCCTCTCTAAGCGGTTTACAGAGAGTCAGCATATTGCCCCCAACAACAATCTGGGTCCTCATTTTACCCACCTCGGAAGGATGGAAGGCTGAGTCAACCCTGAGCCGGTGAGATTTGAACCGCTGACCTGCTGACCTAGCAGTAGCCTGCAGTGCTGCATTTAACCACTGTGCCACCTTGGCTCTCTTACAATTTGTTATCAGAAAAGTAGGGTCACCCTACTGCATTGTCATTCAGGGGAATGGTTCCATTGTTGTTCACTCATTTAATTCTCATCATGTAAAGCAGTGGTAGTCAACCTGGTCCCTACTACCCACTAATGGGCGTTCCAGCCTTCATGGTGGGCGGTAGGGATTTGCTGTAACTCTGCTTTATAAATTTTATAAAGTAAAGTTACTTCCCTACTTTATAAATGACCATTACTGTAGAACCGATGGGCGGTTAGAAAATTTTACTACTAACAGAGATACAAAAGTGGGTGGTAGGTATAAAAAGGTTGACTACCCCTGATGTAAAGCATGGGAAAGGGCTGGTTGAGAGTCATTCCTGGCATTTCCCCAATTAGCCAGCTGGAAGAAACACTAACCAGCTCTGTAAGAGGACTAAGTAAAGCAACTGAGCCAATGGCTTGGCAGTTAAAGATGCTGCTGAGTTGATTAAGTTAAACCTGTGATGAAGTGTCCTTAAATATGCAAATTGATAGAAGAAAGAAACTATAAAAACCCACTAAAAAAAACCAAGGAGAAGTAGTTGTAAGCTTCAATGATGTATTCAAGGAGATGACAATTGAACTTGTTGAGAAAAAAAAAATGCAGTAATGAAATAACTTACTCCACTTTTGTTTTGTTTTTGCTTCTTAATGTATTACTAGAAGCCAATGAGCCTTTTTGGGGGTAGAGAGTGGGCAGTAGCATACACTTTCCTCTTTATTAACAATGAAGAGAAGAAGAATTAAGAATTGGGAGAAACTATACAGCATGAATAGGACGTGATGGCTCAGTGGCTAAGATGCTGAGCTTGTCGATCAGAAAGATCAGCAGTTCGGCTGTTCAAATCCCTAGTGCTGCATAATGGAATGAACTTCCATTACTTGTCCCAGCTTCTGCCAGCCTAGCAGTTCGAAAGCATGTAAAAATGCAAGTAGAAAAACAGGGACCACTTTGGTGGGAAGGTAACAGCGTTCTGTGCACCTTCGGCATTGAGTCATGCCAGCCACATGACAATGGAGACGTCTTCAGACAGCGCTGGCTCTTCAGCTTTGAAATGGAGATGAGCACTGCCCCCTAGAGTCAGAACGACTAGCATATATGTGCGACAGGAATGTTTACCTTTACCTTTTATACAGCATGAGGTTAATCATCTTTCTGCCTCCCATGAAGGCTTTTCAGTGGGAAAAGAGAACCACAGAGCAGTGAGCTTTTGATTCTTAGGACAATACTTAAATTTGGGGGGATTGCAGGAAATCAGTTAACAATGAAAATGGACGTATAATTTTCTTTCCTTTCTGTTGTGGTGGGGAGCGTAGACATTTGATTTTTATTTTAACTTCAGTTATTTTCAAGTTCTTTAATTCTTGTGTATTCTCCATCTCAGAAATGAGGAAATACCATTTCGGGAGTCAATTTTAATTAAAAAGTATTTCAGCCACCAGAGAAAAAGCGCTTATCAGAAATATAAGGCCCTATGGAAATGGAGTGTTCATTTTGAATTAAAGAAATCCTTTTCTTTGTCCACCTATTTTGTACTTCTAAATGTAGGAATGCTTTTTTCAGCTTTAACGTGAACAGCCAGCCCAAATGAGCGTTTAGTATAATACTCATAAGCTCTTCCCTTAAGGCACAAGTCTTCAAACTTGACAACTTTAAGACTTGTGGACTTCAATTCCCAGAATTCTCCAGCCAGCTATGCTTGCTGGCTGGAGAATTCTGGGAGCATAGCTGGTTGGAGAATTCTGGGAGTTGAAGTCCACAAGTCTTAAAGTTGCCAAGTTTGGCGACCCCTGCTTTAAGGTATAAAGGGATACTGATGTGACACATCCTGCTTCTTTTATACCATATTTGAAAACCATATAGTTAGTTTTGGCATCTCTTCATCTCTCTGTCTCTGTCTGTATTTATGTCTCTCTTTCCTGATTCAAAATTCCATGCCTGCCTTCTTCCTCTGTCTGTTAGCCCTGAGCTTGCAATATGATGGGCTAATCTCTTTGAATAATTCTGTCAACTGTAATGAATGGCAGATTCTTTCAAGAGTTCACCCAGAGAGTTATTCTTTCTCCCTCATTTTTTTACACTTTGGGAAATAATTGCATTTTTCTATCTTGACTTTCATTCTGTACTAGTCTTGTCATTGTCCCAATCACAATCGAATGTGTGACACTTCCACAAATAAAGCATTTTACAGAAACAGAAAATCTGCTCAACTGGACACTATGCAAGAGATGTTTTTGTTCCTATTCCATTGATGCTTGGACAGCTAGCCCACATTGACTTATTCCTATGTGCTGTAAGATCCAAAGGAAATCAACCCTGACTGTTCTTTGGAAGGATAGATACAGAAGCTGAAGCTCAAATACTTTGGCCACCAAATAAGAATAGAGAACTCATTGGAGAAGACTCTGATGTTGGGAAAGATGGAAGGCAAAAGGAGAAGGGGATGGCAGAGGATGAAATAGATAGCTAGTGCATTGAGTTTGGGTAGACTATGCAGACAGTGGAGGCAGGGGCCTGGGATGTTGTGGTCCATGGGTCATGAAAAGCCAGACACAACTTAGCAAATACATTATATATCTGACGGAATATTTAACATACATTAAACAATCAAAATGATTTCTAGTTCTTTGTGAACAATTAATCTTGTATCAGTTGGACATAGAGTGGTTCTTAATGGATTGAGTAATATAGACACACATGTATTCTGACACAGTGTTCATTTGAACCTCTCCATTTCTCCATATTAGAGAAAGCTACAGGCACAGAAACAGACAAGCAAACTGTATTTGTACACAGAGAGAAGTCTTTTTTCCGTACTGTAGTACTTTAAAATTGAGAAGCCATAACTTTTCAGTTATGCATGCTGAGATCCTTTTATAGCATCCTTCTACATTATAATTATGAGACTGACTCCACATATATGCCTTAACCGTTACCTAATTGACATCATGTTTCTGACATCCTGCTATGTAGCTGGCATCGATGGGTTGATTGACTTTTGATTGCGCTGAGGAAGACATTGCCTTTTGTGGTTTCAAAATCTCAGTGCTAGTAGTATCAGAGCTGGTCATAAAATTGGCTGAAGATGCAGAAGCATCAATGTTAGCGCTTATAAGAAGCCACACTGAAAGTCTCTAACTTATCAGGCACCCCAGATTTGTCATGAATATGATACAAAAAGCCCATACAATTGCCAAGTAGTTCAATGAACTATCACAGGGTTCTAATAAATAGTTCCAGTTCCTTAAATAGTGTTGTGATGTAGCTCTTTCCTAGGCTTCTGTTAACACAGGGATTACTTTTGAAAGAAGGGAACCCCTCATCTCTATTTCTCCTGTGAATCCTGTATAGTGGTTGAAGTGCTAGGCTTTAGAGTTGCCTCCACTTTCATATCTGGAGAAGGAATAGAGCCATTTGACTTTCACATGTGTTCTAGTACCTCATTCAACTCTACTAATTACAATTTTTATCCCTGCCATTTAGTAGATGTGGGAAAGTGGCAAATTTCACTTTCTCAATTCCCTGCCTATTTCCATGGCATTGTACTTCATTGCATCATGCTTCTACTACCTATTCTAACTACAGTTTGCCAGCAAGTCACATCCCAGAAGCAACTGACTGCTGTCTAAAAGAGGAGTAAATTTTCCCCTGCCGCTCCACAGCCACCAACTGAAGCAAGTGAAGAGCAGGTACTACTCAATGGCCCTCAACTTGACAACTCTCCTGGAATCCCATAAAATTGAGTGATCTGTGAGGCGTTTATCAGTCACACCACACCTAAAATCACAGTAAGAATGTACTTTTGAAGGGTTTTCAATCTTTTAATTTTGGAGTCTGCGTTGATTTAATGAGTGCAATGTAGATCACTTTGGAAACTATTGAGCTGTCTTTTGACATTTCTGCTGTCACTGCCTTGAAAGAGATATGAGGGATATTCATTTTTTTTGTAACGTATGAAGAATTTCATCTGGCTAATGTCTTCTGAAGAGTGCACCATTTCTGCAAAAAATGAAGTAGTTATAGTTTTGGGTGCTTTTCTCATAGATAAATATTTTTTGTTCTTAATCAGACTCTGAAACACTTCCAAAGGGAATTGGTTTATCTTCAAATCTGAAAATAAACTGAAACTTAATCATACCTTATTTAGATCAGCAATTCAAACTGAGTCTAGGCTGAATGTACATGTTCTCATATGAAAACCTATGATCTTCCTAGTCCTTGTTTTTCAAGTGAGCCTATTGGAGTGGCATGACATTGTCTAACTTCAGAAATGTAACTTTTTATAATTTTTCAAATGTGAGGTGCTGTGCCTTATATATAAATGTGGGCATGTACCAGTGGTGGGCTCTGTGGACATGCCATGTGACTGAGTGGGTGTGGCCAATTTGACATCACTCACACATATGCCCACTCGGTCACATTCCCCCTACCTAGCCACGCCCAGCAAACTGGTGAAAATTTCTGTTTTGCTAGTTGTGAGGCCTCGCTTTCCCCATTGCCACGGCTGTTTCTACCTCTGCGCTGAATAGTCCATGCCCCCTGACACACACACACACACACACACACACCACCCTTGCCCTTCTGGCACCTTGGCAGTAGCAGCTAAGCAAAGGAAGGAAAGGGGTCAGAGAATGAAGCAGGCTGGCTGGTACTTTCAGGTACATAATAAATTGATAAAAACTGCCAGTGGCCTAAAAATACACAGCAGCCATGATCCAAATAAAAAGGAGCAGCTCCGTTCACCTCTCCTCACTTGGCAACTGCAGGAGCCACAACAAACAAAAGGCTTCCCTTCCCACTTCCAGTGAAGGTATGATTATTCAGATGAAGAAATGCATGCACACACACACAAAGACACCATCATTTTTGGTGACTAGAGGGGAAATGCCCATTATGCCAGGGCTGTGCCAGAGCAGGGGGCAAGTGAGCACCTCCACACTTACACCTCCAGCCCCGGCTAGCTGCTTTGTGTGGCAGTGGAGAGGCGTGAGGCGAGCGTGGCCAGGGAGAAATGAGGGGGAAGGGGAGGAGAATGCCGAGCTTCTGCTAGGGAGGTTTAGGTTTTAGGTTTAGGTTTATTGGATTTATATGCCGCCCGTCTCCCAAGGACTCAGGGCGGCGTACAACATAAAAGAAAACACATACTACAAAAATTAAAAGGGACATTAAATAAAGTATCCAAAAAAACCTCCAATTGATATTTACAATAAACATTTAAAAATTAAATTAAAATTAACAACCAAATTAATCCTATATTTTATTCTATTCAGGCCAGGCTGGTTTGCTGGAAAAGCCAACTTTTTAGGGAGCGTCGGAAGGACCGGAGGTTGGGGATTATGCGAAGCTCTAGGGGCAGCTCATTGCAGAGGGAAGGCACTCGCACAGAGAAGGCTCTCCCCCTGGGGGTCGTTAGCCGACACTGTCTGGTCGATGGCACCCTGAGGAGGCACCCTGAGGAGGCCAAAGATAGGAACGTGAGGAAGGTCACTTCAGTGAGCACTGCTCTTCCTCTCAGCTGCCTCTTGAGGTTGGCTGGGTTGGATCTGCAACTGCTCTTGCTTGCTCCACTTCTCCTCCTCATGGCTGATGCCATGTTTTGCAGGAATAAAAGCTGGGATGCAGAGAGAACTGGGAGAGGAACAAGCAGGCAGGTGGGTGGTTGAGTTCTGTACTTACCTGCATTTTCCTCCTTCCCTCAATGCAGCCATTCCCTCCATTTTGCAAGACGGCTCTCAAAGAGAACGAAGCAGGTGTGGTGCACCCAGAGCCGCTGATTCTACGCAACAGCTGAGGATGGAAATGGAGCCAAAGAGCTAAGGGGAGCCTTCCGCAAATTGTGTCCCCTCTCAGTCTTTGTCCGTGCCTCCATGCCATTTTGGGGCACCCAGCTTGCCGGCCTGCCCCCGTCCCTATTGCGGCTACAAAGGTGGCTTCAGGAGACACTGGACGTGGCGGCATGGGCAAAGGCTGGCAGGGTGTGTGTGCAACACGCGGGAGGCTCCCTGCTGTTCCTCAGCTCCTTATCCATCCTCGGCTGTTGTGAAGAAGTGGCGACTTTCAGTGTGTCAGGCCCACTTCGTTCTCTTTAAGAATGAAGTGGGCTGGTTCAGGAGTGTGGTCAGCCAGCCATCACTACCGGTTTGGTGACCCAGGCCCAATTACCACTACCGGTTCACCCATGGGAGCAACCCACCTCTGGTATGTACCACTTTAAGCTGTAATAAGCTAGGGAGAACTTTAAAAACTGTTATTCACATTGCACAATCATGTATGCTGTTGGTTTTTTTCCCAATATTTTATTGCCATTTGCAGTAATATAATATCTTAGAAAGGCTGCCTTTCGTAAAAAATATTAAAACCACATATTAACAAAAATAAAAGGCTTAACAAAAGACATGTATGCTCTTAACGTCTTAGCAGAACATTTCCTCAAATCAAGGACCTGCTAGCTCTCTGGAAATATAAAACCTGTTTTTACTTCCTGCACTGGACACAGAATGAATTGGAAAAACTTCCACAGGGGAGATGCTCAACAGATTTGGGCACATCCAATGGATTGCCCATAACAGCCATGTACATATTCCTTACCAACTGTCTCAAACTCCTGGAATGTGGCATTGGCACTTAAAAGGGTAGCAAAGAAACAAAACCCATCTTTATTATGCTGGAAAGGTAGCTTGGTGACGGCATCTGGATAATGCACACCATCAACAAACCAACAGATTTTAATTAGAGAGTTAGAAAGCAAGTTAGTTAGAAGGACCTTACACCTGGAAAAAGAAAGTCTTGATAGGAATTGAGGATGTGGGGGAGGGAAGATGAGTTCAACATCTAACAGCACTGAAGAAGATGAAATACCTACTGAAAATGAAAGAGCAAAATACAGGAGAGAGGCAAGATGTCTTAGAAGCTTCTGTTCTGATTAATGATGTTCAGGCTGTGATCCATTGTAATCTCCTCATTAGCAAACTGTGAGAAGCAATTTTATAGTTGCCCCTGACCACATTTCCCACTACAATCCTTTCCTATGTAGGATGGATATTTCTTGCAGGTTTTTTGTTGTCCGGGAGAAACACTGAGTTGGTGTGAGTTGGGTTTTCTTCTCTTGGAAACATGTCAAGACTGAGATCAAGCTAATTGACTATTAATATTGTTATTTGAAGTTTGTGGATGTTCATCGCAGGAATCAAGTCTTATATATTTATTTCTTCTTTTTTCATAGAAATTGCATTAAGTTTTAAAAAGGAGATAAAAAAACCAACAAGTATTAATACAGAATTAAAGATAGAAAAGGAAAAAAGAAAGGGGAAAGAACAATGGTAAAAAAAAGACAAAAAATAGAAGAAGCTTTCACTTTCATTGCAGCATGTATGATTGTATAATTATCTCCTATTCTAGGGTTATAAAAAACTATTGTTTTTCTTAAACCAATAGAATGTTTTAAATAATTTTGTACATTCTAGATAGTTTCTCTGGTTTCATGTATATCAACATTATACAATTATACAAAAATTATTGAACACTTTAAGGTTATAACATAATGTAAATTTCAAGCCTTTCAACCACATACGTTTCCATTTTTCAGTTAACCACATATTTAGTTTTCAAAATTCTTTTTGCATACCCTTCAATTATGAATCTATGCTGTTTAAAAGTAAAATTCATGTCTTCCACTTTATCCCATCAAAATGGAATCTCTTGTTTGTTTTAGTATTTAAGCCAAAAAGCATGAAAAACCAGAAGCACATGTGAAGTTCCAGTTGAACTGATTTGTTTCTCATGCTTATGGACAGGAATCTAGTTCACTAATGATTAGCATTGTTTTGGCGCTAAAAAGGTTAATGAAATTCAAGACCATTTGTGGCTGTATAGAGATTCTAGACTTGTTCCTCTTTTGACTCCATCCCTGGACTCTTCCTTCTCCTACAATCTTTTTTCAAACAAAGGCATTTCTTGTTCTAATTTGTTTAGAGTTTCTTTGTCAGTTTCTATTGCCATATCTTACTCTTCCCAATCCAGATAATTTGCCAACACCTTCTTTTGAAATGTTTGGAATAGCTCTGAATCTCAAACCAAAATCTTTCTCTTTTAACCAATAAAACTAGATTATCTATTTTCTTTTAACATAACTTCTGTTTTATTCTCTAAAATTTCCACTTTATCAATTATTTGTTTTACTTCTTCAGATATTTTGTAGAACTTTCTGTCTTTTTAGTATCTTTTATCTCCTGTCTCACCTTTACAAATTGTGGTAAAATGTAGGCCAGAGTTGCAGGAAGGAGGGATTGTTTCTTGTTTCTGAGAAAATCTTTGGAATCTTTGGTAGAAGAAAAATGTAGATGGAACCCCCGCCCCAATAGTTTACAGGCTAATCTATTAGTTATGCAAATAAGTGCTTTAGTCTTACAAGATTTCTGTCTATAGGCGAGTAGTAATAATGAAACTATAATAAAGTAACTTCTTGTGTCATTCTTGGTTCCTTGCGCCTGATACAAAGCTTGCTTTCAATATTTCTTCAAAGCTTCCTGTTTATTTTATATTTGCTGGTATAGTTTCTGAAGCAAGACAGGTATAATTATTATTTTTTTGCCAGTTGCTCTAGTGAACCCCTTCTGCCCTCTCTGGTTGTTTTTATTGTATATGCTTTATATCAGCGATGGTGAACCTTTTTTGGCTCGCGTGCCATAAGGGGGGAGCACGGGGTGGTCATGCATGGGGGTGCCACACCCATAATGCAATGCACGACAAAATGCGTGGCAAAAAATGACCCTACGAGCAAACCGGAAGTGACTTCTGGTTTGCTCATATGGTCCTTTTTAGTCCTCTGGAGGCTTCAGGGAAGCCTCCTGAAGGTCCCTGAAGGCTCTGGAGGGCTTAAACTGACCCTACGAGCAAACCAGAAGTCCATTCCCAAACTTCCGGTTTGCCCATAGGCCGTTTTTTTCTTTTTGCGCTCCAGAGGCTTCGGGAAGCTCCTGATGCCTCCAGAGGGACTGGGTGTGTGTGACTCTTTTCACCCTCTCCAGGCTCCCATAGAGCCTCTGGAGCCTGGGGAGGGCAAAAAATGTCTTTAAAAAAGGCTGAAATCAGTTGGCCAGCGCAAATATGCACACTGGCCAGCTGACAGGGCAACGCCTTGCATGCCCTGACAAATGGCTCCACGTACCACCTTTGGCACGTGTGCCATAGGTTCGCCATCTCGGCCTTATATGATTTAGTACACATTTATAGCAAAGCACTGTCATCAAAGTTTTGCAGAGTTTCATCCTATCATAATTCTGAACTAGAACTTGCAAATGCATTTAAATTTGTGACTTGCATTTATATACTGAATGTTTCATCCTAATATTTCTATATTCAGAGTTGCTTGTAACAAATGATAGTTAAAAAATAATAGGTTTTCTTGTGCAAAAAAAAAAAAAATGAAAGAAGGGGAGCCCTTTAAAGTCCTGGGTATAAAAAGTGGGATATCACAAATAAAATAAGCATTTTATAGGGGATTACTAGTAAATCAGACCTAAAACATCAGCCAGAATGTAAATCAGTGGCATGCAGATCTATAAAAAGTATGTTAAAATAGTGAGTCTTTTATTTAGTATCTGAATTCATTCACAACAGGAACTAAGCAGCTACCCTTGGGCAATGAATACTGCTACGATGGAAAGAACAGATCATGCATTCCTAGCCTCTGTATTTTCATGGACGGTGACAGATATATGCAAGCCCTGTTGAACAGCCTGCATAGAATTAAATGTTCACATGGGAAGTTGGTGGTGAAATATATTTTCCATATGCAATCATCATTCTAGAATGCGTTCCAACTCATATTAATTTGGACTGTTTACAATATTTCTTCTAATGCTTTAGCCAGTTGCTTAATTACTTCCAGCTCTTTAGAACACTAAGAATTAGCTGAATTCTGTCAAAATGAAGAGAATGCTCAGCAATTGTTTACTTTATTCCAGGTAGTAGGTTGATAGAGCTACCTGCACAAAGGTAGTATAGCTTATCCAGAGTTCTCAATGTTGAATCTATTTGAATCCATTAGAACTGAATGCAAGAATAGTTTTGAAGGCTTAGAAACCAGGAAAATGTGAGCTCCAGACCCACCTTAGGCAAGAAAGCTGACTTAATGTTTCTGGACCAGTCACTTTCTCTTAGTCCAACTTATATCCCAGGGTTGTTGTGGGAAAAATAAAAGAAGGATTAGATATATTTGCCATGTTGAATTATTTAGAAAAATATGGATTTTAAAAAATCTCAAAAAAGAAGAACTTAGGTAAAATCTTGCAGTTGCAAGAACTAAATAAGCTTACATCTTTGTTGCAAGCTTAAGTCTTTGCTGCTTGATTGGCGCTCTCTCTCTTTTTTAAAAAAATGACTTTTATTAGTAAAATATAACAAATAAGGAGAGGGGGGTTTCCGGGTGGTTGCTCTCTTGCGAGTGGGCTCCGAAGAGCCGGGCACAGCTCAGGGTCAAATGGCTGTGTTGCGCTGTCACAGCAGCACTACACAGCAGCCATGAGGTGACCACGCTCATGAGCAGCCGCCCAGCAACCCCCCTTTCCAGCCGGGCACAGTGCCATTCACTGACCTAGGAATATCACCAAGCTGTGTGAGTGCCTGTTCGCTGCCGTCCGGCTCTCACGGCTTGTCACCTTCAGAATGTCCCTAGGTCAGTGAATGGGGTTCTGCATGGCTGGAGAGAGAGGTTGCACGAGTGGCTTTTCTGCTCCCCGCTCGCGCATCTCCCAGCCTCATGATCCCTTTGCCTAACTCTCCCTGCAGAGCCAGGGCATCCCTGCTGCCGCTACTGCCCACTGCCACATGGCTTTTTCTGTGGCTTCCAAAGCACGGAGGTAGGATACCGAGTCTTCTGGTAGTTGCCACTCTGGGAATATGCTCTATGGTTGTATGCTCTGGGAGTATGCTCTGCTGGCAGCCAGCCCACAACCATAGAGCGTACTCCTTTGTCCACTGCCAAAAGACTTGACTGCGGATTTCAGGAGTTTGGAAGCTGGAGAATAGGTTATGCTCGGAGGGAGTGCTGGGCCAGGGCATGGTAAGGTTGGGAGGCACACCAGCTGGGGATGGAACATGTGCTTGCACAACCTCCCTTTCCAGCTGGGCAGAGCGCCATGCACTGACCTAAGGGTAAGCCATGGGAGCTGGGGGGAGGGCAGAGCATCACATGGCTTAGTGCTTTTGGGATATCACTGAGTCAGTGAATGGTGCTCTTCCTGACTGAAAAGGGGGGTTGCCAGATGGTTGCTTGTGAGCATGGTCACCTCATGGCTGGTGTATTGTGCTGCTGCGACAGCGCAGCACAGCCATTTGCCCCTGAGGCTATACCTGGCTCTTCGGGCATCCGCTCGCAAGAGAACAGCCACCCGGCAATTCCCAAACAATAACCCCCCTTATAATAAGACCCAATCAATATTTTGTGGTTCAAAAGAAAATAAGACCCCGTCTTATTTTAGGGGAAACACGGTATAAAATTAGCTCAATCTTTAACATATTAAATCTAAACAATATAGAAACATATTAGGCCATCTTTTCCTTTTTAAAATATAAAGAAGTTTCAGAAATTAACATATATCTTGAATCCACTCTTTAACTCCACGAATATAAATTTCTTTCCACCTCTGTAAAATAGATTGGCTGATAGAGATAGCCCAGTTTTCATGAAAAGTTGATCTTTACTGCATTCACATGTAAGCATATAACTAAACTGTATATTGGCTGTGCAACATTCCTCTAAATCAGGGCTGTCAAACTTGCAGCTCGCAGGCCGGATGCGTTACACTCTGATCAAGCCCACGCCTGGTTTAGCAAAGGGGGGAAAAGACATGGTACATCACATGACACCACCGTGATGATGTGAATTTGACATCCCTGCTCTAAATTAAACTATTAGTTTCTGCAAGATCAGACTTATCAACCAAGTACTTCTCTCACACTGTTTTCTTTAAATGGAACATTGTGGTGGGTTGAAAGGATAGTTTTCACAATAATTTTATGCTAGTTTATTACATGGTAGATGTACTAAAATCTGACCACCAACTGGCAGGTAGGTAAATAATAAATGAAAGAAGGATGTGACTCAGATTTTGTGTAAAATAGGATTTTGGAAGTTACAATTTAATATGCAGAAGTCATGGAAATTTACTTTTCTGTACAGCTATCCTTGGGCCATGTTAATCAGAGGAAATGGAAAATAGGGATTCTGTATCTTTAAAGAAAAACAAACACAGAATTCTAAAAATATTGTGACCTCAAATTGATCTCTAAGCTCTATTAAAAAGTCAAACTTCTACTAAAGCTTTATGGAAACTACATATTTCAGAATAAATTTTAGCTTTCTATTCTGTCATAGCACTTGATAAAAGATAAAATAGCTTGTGCATGAACAGAAGTCAATTATATCCTTGGCAATATAAATTGTAACCAAATCATCACTAAATCCCATTAAAAAAGAAAACAAAACTGTATTCTGTATATCAATGCTCCAAGCATGTCTCCAGCCAAATACATGGCTTCTAGCACACCTAAAATCATTTCCAGTGCACGTAATCTGTATTATAAATTAATCTTTGCTCAAACAGCATATGTGTGCTTGTGAACTCACATTTGCTTGATTTTTTTTTTAAAAAAAACTTGGCTTACTTCTGTGCCAACAACAGCTTTCTGTTTGGAAATTAAGCAACTAATGCTTTAAAAAAAGCTTTTAAGCTGAGCCTGAATGGCCACATATTGTATTAGTGGATTTACTGTACTAGCAGAGGACTGGGCCATATAACTTTGGTGTTCTTCCATCTTTTTTATCTCCACATGCTAAAACATGCCACTTGCTTTAAGTGGAATCTCCTTTTGAAAAGAATCACACACTCACATCCAGATGCTCTCTTCCTTTCCAATGTATTTACTGGGCAAGAAATTCCCTATAATGTTATACAGATGTTCTGTATGGCACCCTGGAGTAAAAGGTACTCTAATGGACTACAGGTGTGACCTCTGATGAGGTAACATCCTGCCCTGCCTTAGAGAGATTTACTGAAGGTCAGGTGCTAATCCTGTGTCTTCACAAGGTTTTATCCATCATAAATGAATGAGGCTGAACAGATGAAAAGAAAAAAAGAAAAAAAAGGAGAAATACTGGAATAGAACAGAATGATCATTTGTCATGTTAGATAAACAGAAGGGCTAATGCTAATTGCCCTGCGTATTGCACTCATGCCCTGTCACAGATACAATTGCTTCAAAGAAAGCAGTACTACCTTTCTTTATTTTTATGGTAGTGAACGATGGGAAAAGTGTTCATCTTTTTGGCTTGTTGTTGTTGCACCACCAGTCAAATATTTAGTTTGTATTTGCCATTTATCCCTCTATGAAATCCCTTCCAAAGAACCTTGGATATTGTTTGATGCAAGGTATCAAACAAAGGTATTGTTGCAGGATGCAAACTTTTCCAAGTAAAGCTTCTTTTCAATTGACTGGAAATGTATTTTGCCAATGGTGTTCAAGTGATGATGTTTTGGGATTGTACCTGATTACTTTTGGTACTATCTGATACTATCTTTTTATTTTGTTACAGCTATTCTAGTTCTATTTGCAGGTTTTGCATTTTGTGATTTCTTTTCTATTCTGATATCTCCAGGTGATATCATGTCTACTATGCAGACTTTTTTGTCTTTTCAGTTGTTAAGTCTGAGGTGTTATGTGGCAGATGCTTATCTGTTTGAATGCTAAAATCCAGAGAACTTTAGTTTCTTCATTTTCTATGATGGTACTTTGTCTATTTTGTGGTCCCACAAATTCTTGCTTGCAGGCAAAGGGTATTTCTTGCAGATCTTCCAATGCACCACTGTTGTTACTTATCATGCCATTTGCAGTCCGTCTTTTTGTAGCAGTTAACTAGGTGGTCCACTGTTTCTTGAGCCAAGGTGGCGCAGTGGTTAAATGCAGCACTGCAGGCTACTGCTAGATCAGCAGGTCAGCGGTTCAAATCTCACCGGCTCAGGGTTGACTCAGCCTTCCATCCTTCCGAGGTGGGTAAAATGAGGACCCAGATTGTTGGGGGCAATATGCTGACTCTCTGTAAACCGGTTAGAGAGGCCTGAAAGGCCTATGAAGCGGTATATAAGTCTACTGCTATTGCTATTATTCTTCAGCTTCTTTGCAAAGGTGGCATTTGCCAACGGGGTGACATTGGGCCAATCTACCTCAAACTCTCTCTTAGCCCAATCTACCTCACAGTGCTATTGTTGTATGAAAACAGGAGAAGGAAAGAGTATTAGTATGTTTGCTAATACTTGAGTTATTTATAAAAATAATGGTGGGATAAAAATAAAATAAAATAATAATCTTATTTTCTAGCCTAATGTTCCACTTTGGTGATGCAGTGTTTGACTTTTGATTTTGCATCCCAAGTTGGTAGGCATGAGTAACCTGCAGTTAGTTTCACAATCATAGTTAATTTACTGATTAACTAACCAAGGTCCTAAGACAGCACCTTAGCATATTGGGAGTTGCAGGTATAGTTATTTGTAAATTATTATTAGCAATATTATTTTGCCTTTACAGTATGAGTTAACTGTTTCCAAGAACACTGGTTATCTCCAATTCTCGAAGATGCCAAAAGCCTCTGGCAAGAGAAGCACATCGCTAACTGGTTGAAATTTGCATCAGCACATTCCTATGTCATTGCTCAGTCAGAAAAAAAGCCCCCCCTTGGGACAACCAGTCAGGATTTTGCTGAATTGTTGGACAGGAAGGAAAGACAGATGAACGGATATTCTTTTGGTATAAACAATTGCTTTTAAAAAAGATAAAAAAATAAAAATGAATGAGCAAGAGAGACTGTACACAGTCAATTAACTTTTAAAAATGAACCAGAAAAACATATTATAATGGGTAAACAAATCACTTTCTGTTAGGATGGATATGGGCCATTTTCCTCTGTACTGTATATGTATGTGGGAATACATGGAGAGGTGCAGATAGGGAAATGTATGGAAAGTACCTGTTTTTTTGAAATAAATAAAAAAATTAAAAACAGTTATAGAATCAATACAAGAGAGAAAGAAATGCAAA
This sequence comes from Thamnophis elegans, assembly GCF_009769535.1. Lineage (NCBI taxonomy): Eukaryota > Metazoa > Chordata > Lepidosauria > Squamata > Natricidae > Thamnophis > Thamnophis elegans. The sequence goes on along the minus strand of NC_045550.1, from coordinate 31,722,050 downwards.
GTAAAAAGTGCAGAAAAAAAGAAAAAACAAATGTAAAGAAGTAACTTCCAATTTTCCTTATAGCAGTCAGAGGTACAAGTATAAAGTTACCCCCATGGTTACAAAATAATTCATTTTTTTTCTACAATCCATTTTTTACCCTAATAGTCAATGTCAGAAATCATAAGTTCATTTTTTTATGTTGTATGTAAAAAGTCTATTAAGGGTTTTCAGTCAGCAATAAATATAGATACATAATGTCTTTTCTCAAACCAGAGAAGTCAATTTGGCCACCTCAACAAATCTCATCATTTTCACAATCCATTCCTCACCTGAGGGTATTGTTGAATCTTTCCACTTTTGCACCTCACTGCAATTATCATATATAAAAACAAAGTTACATGACCTTTTTTTCCAGCTGTTTGTCCCTCAGTCCCAAAAGAAAGGTCTCTGGTTTCAACTGTACATTATTATTTAAATGTTTCATAATTAGTGTATGTATTTGAGTGCAAAACTTTCTTTTTTTTTACATGACTACAAACACAAAAATATCCCATATTGTTGACATTTGTAATATAGATTTATATATTATAAACAGTGTCTCTGGTGCAGAGATGGGTTGCTTCTGGTTGGTCCTAGTTTGGCTTAACTGGTAGTGGAATTCAGGCCTGGGTCGCAGAACTGAACTGGTTCCCTCGTCCCCCCTGGGTCGCCACCATTTTGGTTTTTAGTGACTTCGCACATGCACGAAGAAGAATTTACATTAAACAGCGTGCACACATGCACATCTAGTGTGCGCAGAGATTGTGAACCGATAGTAAAACTGGCAGCAACCTACCCCTGCTCTGGTGAATATATTCATTCACTTGTGTTTAAAATTTAAATAAAAGATATTCATTTTAGCAAATAAATGTTCATTATTTGTATACAGTTGAATTTCAACTTCAGTTTTGCACTTTTCAACATCAAAAATTATGTCTACTTTAAATATTTTAATAATTGTATGTAAGAAAACTATGAACAAATACAGATACTCCTCAACATACTATGACCACAGTTGAGCCCAACATTTCTTTTGTCTCATTTTACAATTTCAACAGTTGTTAAGTGAATCATTGCATTGGTTAAGTCAGTAAGCATAGTTGTAAAATGAATCTGCCTTTTCCACTGACTTCCTTGTCAGAAGGTCACAAGAGGTGATCAAATAGCTATGTCAGTTGTCAAGTGTCCTAATTTTGATCATGTAACCATGGGGATTCTGAAAATGGTGGTGTGAAAAAGGGTCATAAGTCACTTTTTTCAGTGCCTTGTAACAGTCACTAAATGAACTGTTGTAAGCTGAGGACAACCTGTGTATCCCCCTGTTATAAGATATTCTCTTGATTTTAATTATGAATTCTCATCATTGACAGAATTCTAATATCTTACAATAAGTGATCCATTTATGCTTACTTTTTATCTCTCATCTATAAAATGCCTCTTGTGCTGAAAGCTATAGAGGCGTTTTCAGTCACAACTTGGGTTTGTATCTATTCCACATTCTCAATATGGCATGTCTAACAACCTTAGCTTTATTGAACCATAAATATTCATGCCACTTGAATCTCAAATGATATACTTCTGTTCCCCAAGACTTCTATTTCTCAATAACAGCCACATTTTCATGCAAACTAAGCAGCAGGATGCAAACTACACTTTAAATCAGGTAGAGTCAATCCTCCTCTTTCTTTTATATCTTGTAATGCCTTATATTTATTTAACCTTGTATTTGTGGGTTTTTCTTCTCTGCCACACAAATTCAGATGTGCCTTTTGCCATTGTTTAAATAGTCTATCATTTGTCAAACAGGTATTGTCTGAAACAAAAATAACCTTCTGGGTAAGACATTTATCTCAATCATAGAAATTCTCTCCAGCAATGACTTTTGTCGCACCTTGACATATCTTTTTAACTTCATTTCATGCCTTAACCATTTTGAAATAGCGTACAGTTCATATATTTTCTTTTTTTATTTTTCATTTTCATACACTCACATGTATACACCATACAATGTTAAACAATAATTGCATCAATTCCTCTTGTCAACAATGCCCCAGAAAATGAAAGCCCAATATACCTCTTCCATTCCCCATACACCTCTTTCTTCCACCACCCTCCAACTTTCTATCTTCCCTCTATCATCCCCCTCTACCCTACTTCCCCTCCCCCTCTACCACTCCTCTCTCCAGATCCGCTCCCCCCCTTCCTTCTCGCCTTCTCCCCCACCCTCTCTCCCCTCCCTCTCTACCCATCTTTCTTCTTTCTTACTCCTCCTCCCCTTGGTGTATTTCCACTGTATGTTAATATACTTGGCTTATCCTATTTTTAAAGAAAAATTTAAAAAAAACAGTATACATGTGGAGTCACATTACATTGAGATCTAACACACCATGTCTAACCTAATATATATCCCTCCCTCCCCCCACCCTCCCCCCGACCCCCCACCTCCTTCCCCCCCGACTTCCCAGAACCCGTACACGGTATAGATTTTTAACAAACACAGTCTAAAATCTATTGAGAAAAAAGAAATAAAAAAAATTAATAACATCTCTACATTGATCTTAACTTCTTCTTGCTAAACTAACTTTAAACAATTTAAATCATTCCTGATCTTAAGCATAGGCTAACTGGAATTTCTTAGTCCCGTATTTATTTTGTATATAGTCAATCCATTTTTTTCAGTCTCATTTATATCTTTCATTTGAGTGATCTTTAAGATATGCCGATATTTTAGCCATCTTGGCTAAATTTGTAACTTTCAATGTCCATTCTTGAGTTGTAGGGAGTTCTTCCTTCTTCCAGTATTGCACCACCAACAGTCTTGCTGCCGTTATTAAGTGCAGAATCAAGTTAGTCTCTACCGCTGTAAAGTCAGTACTTATACCTAGCAAAAATAACTGAGGAGTAAACTTTATCCTTCTTTTAAAGATATTTTGCATAATCCACCATATTTTTATCCAAAATGCCTTAACCTTTTGGCAAGTCCACCATATATGGAAATATGTAGCATCGAGAGAACCACATCTCCAACATTTGGGTTGTAAATTCGGATACATAGAAGCCAGCTTTTTAGGATCTAAATGCCATCTATAGAACATCTTGTAAAAATTTTCTCTCAGGTTTTGAGCTTGTGTAAATTTCACATTTCTTACCCAGATTTTTTCCCATGTATCCAACATTATTGGTTCTTCAATAGTTTGAGCCCACTTTACCATACAATCTTTAACTAACTCTGTTTCCGAATCTATCTGTATTAATACATTATATATCCGCTTTATATGCATTAAACTTTGATCTCTTATTTGTTTAAATAAGTTGTCCTCAACTTGGACAAAACCAATTTTTTGATCTATTTTCCACCTGGCCTGTAATTGCCCATACTGGAACCATGTTTGAACTGCCTTTTCTTTTAGTACCTCTAAGGATTTTAATTGTAGTGCCCCTCCTTCCAAAATAAGAAGCTGTCTAAAAGTAATTCTATCCTGTTTTTGTGCTATATTTATATTTTCAATTGCATGTCTAGGAATTGCCCACATAGGTATCTTATCATTTAATTTATGTTGATATTTTTTCCAGACCCGCAATAAGGGATTTCTTAAAATATGACTTTTAAAGTTTTTTTCATAGTAATATCATAATATTTTACACTTTTCTCAATTTTAAAACTTGTTCTTTGATCTCATATTTTCATATTTTTGTTAATATCGTTGTCTTCTTTATTAATCTTTAAACTTGTACACAATTCTTTTAATTTACTTCTTAATATTTAAATTCTTTTAAAAGGGTCTTCCCAAGTCATTTGCAAAAACTCTTTAACTTGCAAGTCTTCAATGGAAAGTACTGTGAATTACTACCCAAACTTCATGTTGAGTGAAATGACTAGCAGGCATGTTTGCTTATTTGATGTACTGCAATTGTAAGGAAGATTCCAGCTGTTACTTGAAGTAGTTGACTAGAATTTTTCCTGCTAGCAGACTGAGCCTCGAGAAAGTATCGTTCCCTGTTGTTTTATGTGCCCAACCTCAGCACTTAATATGTGTTCATGTTTAAGTAAGCCAGATTGTGATTTGACACTGTAGGGTAGCAAACTTCTTCCATGGATTAGTCACAAGTAGTTGCCCTCTTAGCTTGTTTTCAGCCACAAAACTTGTAAGGAAAAAATATTCCTCCTGATGTCTACAGGAACAAGACATGAATAAAGTACAGATAATACCAGCTGTTTTCAGAAATACAATGAAATATAATGTTTTTTTGGTGGAGCATGTAAAAAAAACATTTTAGATGAACATATTTTCTGGTTGGAAATTATTGTCATAGATCAAACTTAGATAAATTATTTTGCATCAATTAAACCTGACCCATCCTATGCATATATTGATAGGTCATAGAGCTTTAGATAGATGCAGCTAAAGTGTATTTTGGCACATTGATTTAGTGGATTCTGAAGCCTGTTTTGGTTAATCTATGATGATAACTAACAAAACTTTGGGGCTGAGCTGATTCAGCTATGTTGAACCATTTAATTTTGATTGCACTAAAGTGTGTTATGGTTGTTGGTTAATTTCTCTCCATGTCAGTGTTTTTCTTTGACTTGGGCATTCAAAAGGCAGGTATATTAGTAAAAAAACCTGACATTAGCAATCCTCTATGTGAGGATAACATGACAGTTGAGGGATTCAAAATTTCCCAAGGTTTGAGTGACAGTGGGATGATCAAAAATACTGCTTTTGTAAGTCTGCCACAAGCTTGGTTGCTCAAGGCTAAAGAACAAATAGCTCACAAAGAGGCGAATATATTTAATTTCATATTTGGAAAAAGAGATAGAAGAATGGACTGAAGCAGAATAGGATGCTTCTAGACACCAGTGAGTAGAAAACCTGTAAGATAGAAGTAGTGGTGGGTTAAAAATCCTGTACCAACCAGTACGGTTGGAAGGGGGCGGCAGCATCCTCATGAACGCGCACAGCATGCGCATGCAACTTAGCGCCTTTGCGACACTCCGTGATGCTCCAGCTGCTCCACGGAGCATTGTGCAGGTGCTGTATGTGCCATGCTTGTGTGCACCAGCGCACAAGCTTTAAAACACAGTAAGGACCTTGGGTGAGTGGATGGCCCTCCGGAGCACTGTATTGGGACAGTATCCAGTGCTCCGGGCTGGCTCCGGTACGCCCATACTGGGGCGTACCACGTGCAACCCACCATTGGATAGAAGGCAAAGAAATAAGATGATTTTTAATGTTTGGTATAGTGGTTAGATATTAGGCTAGAAAGTGGCATGCCAGGAATTAAAGTCCCGCCTTATCCATGAAAGCCAGCTGGGTCACTTTGGACCAGTCATTTTCTCTCAGCCCAAGTTATCTTATTGTTGTTGTTATGTGAAAATAAGAGGAGGAAGATGTGTTAGATATGTTCACTACCTTGATTTATTTGTAAAAAATAATAAAGCTGGAATATAAACAAATAAACCATTTTTTTTCTGCAGTAGCTTTTGTTGTGAAGTTATCAGTGTTGAAATATAGGTAAAATTATGATTAGAATTGCCTTGGGACATAAACTGATCACTTTAAAACAGAGTCAACTGTGTTGTAAAAAAAAAGTGGGGGGAGCTCAGAATGGAACTACTTGACCATAGATTAATGACACACATGTCATTTCCTTCCTCAACTTTTGGTGGAAACATTGGAATCAAACAATTTAATTTTTAAGTAAATCAATAAAACGGAAGGATTCTTCCCACTCCATCTGTTTTTTCAGTTTCTGTTGTGTTATTACTATTATTACTCTTCAAAAAGGGGGAAACTGGAAAAATATTAACAGTAGAACAGCTTTATCATATTTTAAAAACATAAATTAAATTTAATTCTACATGCAAGCCTGCATCCAGTCACTTTGCTTTAGTATTCATGATTTTTTTGCCTAAGTTGGCAAACATTTAAAAAAAATATCAATACACAAACATTCTTGATTTGATCAGGCAGCCATCAATTACTCATAGAAATGCCTATAACTTTAAATACCTTTCTTATCTTTTTGGCTTCTAATATTTCTCACTTTTTTTCTAAAATCCTGCATCTATTAACAACTTAAAAGTGATATCCAAGATGTTATGACAACATGGGATGTTATTCCGTATTTCTATTTGATTGCTTAGGCTCCTGTGTGGAGATGGGACAGAGTTTCAGAAGGACAACATCATTGCAACCCTCCACCTCTCCTCAGTGCAAAATACATGAAAGCCCACTTGAATGGGCTTACAAAGAAGCACCTGAAGGACTCTCAGACTGTGAGGAACAAACTGTAACTGGGGTTTCTTGTGTTTTGAATTGGAGAGAGCTTTCATCTAGCCACTCTGCCAAAAAAAAGCCCAGATCGGTGGAGGACTGCAGTGATGGTTTTCTTTCTGAAAATCTGCCCCATCTTCACACAGGATCTCTGAGGTTCAGTCAGAGTGACCATTGGGTTTTTGGCCAACACTCTTACTAAGGTCCTTATCCTCCAAGTAATCAGTTTGAGGCAAACAACTATTGGAAGAGTCCTGGTTGTGCTAAAGATATTCCATTGGAGACTTATGAAGAACAGGTTGACTCCACTTAAGGTGTTGAAACTTGTCAGCAATGATCAAGAGAAATGGCAGGCACCAGAGCTAAATTTCACATGTTGTTGCAAAGGATCTGATGTACTGAATGTAGATTAATTAGAAAAAAATGAATTTAAACAACTGTAGAATCAGGCTGCAGCATAACAAAATTGACAAAAATGAAGGGGGCCCGAATACTTTCTGAATGCATTGTTCTAAATCCATCTAGAATCCTGTTAATGCATAGTACTAGAAATTAGAGTCATTAATTTGGATGCAGGAAACATTTTAAATTTACATACTTCAGCTTGTTGCAAAATTATTTTGTAAAATAATACTTGTTACACCAATTATGTTGTTTAAAAAATGCACTTATGTTCTTTTGGCACAACCAGAACTGGCTGAAAATCTAAAAACTGGCACTGCCTTTCTGGGAACAGTTAGCGAAATATCCAGCCTAATGGTGAGATCACAGGTATGAATCAATCTTTTGTGTAAGTGGATGATTTGGTGAAAGCTCAATATGAAACATTTAAAGAGATAATGTCCATATAATAACCTGAAATTTTGAAGGTCAATTTTGATTGGCATTTGGAGATGAGCAGGTAAATAAGTATTGATATACATCAATAATGTCATCTGCCTAGAGACTGAATCCAGACCTTGGCTTTTTCATTATCATACCAAGTTTGATTTTGATTTATTAAGGTGTATTAAAAGTTGAGCTGCCAAAAAAGTAAGTTGAATTGGGACACCACTTAAATCAGTGAGACAAGTTAGCTGTGACTATAAGACCTATATTTTTAACATGCAACAAAAATATGGAATTAAACCTTTGTGCAGTTTCATTTAGAAAGAACCAGCAAACTTCCTGATGATATTATTGTTTCAGGCAACTTATAACAAACCAAAATAATCTATATTGCTTTCCGTTTGGTAGTAGGTGTTTTAGGAAACGTAGTGGTCTTTGAGCGGCTCTGATAATTCTGATTGAGTTAGCACAATTACTGCTATAACACAAAGCATATGACACTATTATTAGAGAATATAAACATTTATCAATACAACAGGAGAATAAGCAAGTATTTCTGGAAACAAAGACTCCTTTCAAATGAATGTGAATTACCCATTTGTGTTAATGTAAAGAGTGTTTTATAGTAATTCAATAGCAGTGTGTTTATTATGACCTAAGCTTTCTTGAGTTCAGTTCCTAAGATACATACAATGAAATGGATTCTTGTCCTTAAAAGCTAATGTAATAATAATTTTGTAATCTTTAATATGCTATGAAAAATTAAACATATTAATTAGAAACTGGACTGTTGCTTTAACGTCAACTCACTCATCCAAATAGTCTCTTCCAGTTCCATTATTGTATTTACTAGAAATCATAAAGTCAAGTTTCGAAGCACTGTAAAAGCTTAATCTTGTATTCACAGAGCAGCAATACAAATTGTATATCAATTTTGAATTCAAATTATATTCCAATGTTTTTTGTACTTGGATTCAGACTCTTAACTTACTTACCCCCCTTCTTTGTGAACCCTCAGAAACACTAATGGATACTCGGACAGCCACAGCTGAACTTGGTTGGACAGCAAACCCACCATCAGGGGTAAGTAGATGTCAGCTACTTAAATGGTTTGTAAAAGGGATGGTGTATATTGCATAAATTCAAATAAGTAAGACTGGTCAAACTTTCAGGTTTGGTTATGCTTGCCTTTCCAGTCACATTCCCTTCTAGTTTTGCCCCTATTGGTACTCAGAATTTTTTTTAAAGTCTGCATATTTTTTACCTAAATATATGCATTTTAAAGATGCCATTATAAGATGCACACTTTACGAATGCAGTTTTATATAAAATTGTGCATTTGTATGTCTATTTCCAATGTAGATTTTCTTAGACTGACAAATGTATGGCATAGTGTGATAGAATGTATAATAGACATTAGGAACACAAAGGGAACAGTAAGACATTTAAAGGAGGAAACAGGACTGTTAAGAATAGATTCCGAAGTCCAAGGGAGGGAAGAAGCATGAGAAAGAAACCTAGAGTAACTCTGTCTAAATTACACCAGATTTTAGCTGTATGAGACAATTATTTGAGTAGGCTTTCAAAATTCTTCTACATTATCCTACTAGCAGTAAAGATCTTTCCAAAAATCTAACTCAGGATTTTATTTCCTGAGATTGCCAGCTTCACAACGTTTTTCATGAATCTTGAAGTCTTTTATACTGCCTCATGAAAGAAGGGCCAGATCATGTATCCTGGAGGTGAATTAGGATCTTTTGAGGTTCCTTGTTGTTGGCAGAGTAAGAGCCAGTGGTGTTATTGCAGCACAGGTAACAGATCACATAGATCAGGGGTCCCAACTTCTGGGCCATGGCCCACTAGTGGACCATGAGCTATTTGCAACTGGGCTGTGAAAACAGAGGGTTCAATTTGTGTGAATGGCAGGTGGGCGTGCCTGCCACTTGCACAAATGGAGCTGTGCATACACATTTGTTGTCTGCTCAAATGGAACCATCGCCTCTTCCCCCTCACCTGTCTGCAAAGCTAGAAGAGGTGGGGAACTCTGACATAGATCACAAGTTTACATAATACTACAGTGCACTTAATTCAGGGTTTACCTCAGTTAGAAGAAGTACTACAGGTGGCTGAGTAGCAGTTATACTTCCTGAAAACCTGTCTGAGAAATTAAGGAAATGCAGGATCCAAGACTATTGAATATTTTCTTATTCCGTGTGAATTATTCATGGTGGGAAGGTTAGGAGTTCCCTACAGATTTGACCAAGGTGATATTATGTTCTTAGACTTTTGAAAGGAAAATGGGCATTTCTACTTACTGAAAGCAAAAGTGGCATACTAGAAGGCTATCAAGATTTTATGCAGAAGTTCAAACCTCTCTTTGATAATTCTATTAGGATAGCAGATGCTAATTGGGAGATTTCTGACAAAGAGGATGCAGAGAATGTGAGTGCAAGCAGATTTTCTGTTATAATTCAGGGATGTCCATTAGAATGGTTTCCCCCTCATCATTCATTTTTGGGAAGGCCTTTCTGATGAACTAGATGAGTTGGAAAAACTATTTCAACATTGTGTGGTGATTGATGGTAGACTAGAGGAGAAAATAAGAAAAAGGTAATAATTTCAGAGCCTTTCTTCATCCTTTCCCCCTTTTAGTCATCTCCTTGGTTTCTAATGGCATGGAGCCTATGTAGATAGAGTTGACAGTGTTAAAAACAATGAATAGGACCTCCAGATTGTATGCTTACTGTAGATCCCTTGATCATTTATTGGAGAGTTGCCCTGCTAAACTTTCTTCCTTTAAATTACCTGAAAAACATTGCATTTGTGAATACAATAAATTATTGTATTACAGATATTAATCAGCAGAAGAAATTTAGTACCTTTTATGAATAAATGCCCAAATTGATCTAAAGTCTTCATGGACCTCCTCCTACAGAGCTTTTCAGGAGAACCTTGGATAATGAAGAAGGGTTCTGACATATGAAACCATGCAACTGCAGTTTATAATCCTAATTAATATCTACACACACACACACACACACACACACACACACACACAGAATTCCAACTCCATAATTTCTTTCAGATTTTGTACAAAGAGTTACTGGAAAAGCCTACTCAAATGGAAGTGATCAATGGCAAATGCCTCAAATCAGGTCTCAGGTTTGCAGCTGAGAAGAAGTGATCACAAATAATTATTGCAACTGTATTTGCAAATAATTATTCAACTTCTCCCGTATGCTGTATGTTCCAATTTTCTTGGCCATAGACTGGTTGCAAATACCTAATCCTAGCATCCATTATTTCTTTCCTCTCAAAAAAACAAAACAATAACGATAACAAATAAAAAGATCAACAATTGTGGTTGCAGGCATTAGATTTTCTTCTTGTCTTTCTCTCCTGTTACACTGCCTCCATTTCCTTCTTTGCCAGAAAAGTATGTAGAGTTTGGCAATGCTTCAAGGGAAAAGGAAACTGCAGCCTCTCCTCTGCATTAGGTATGTAATTATACTATCAACTTGCTACCTAGAGCCTGAATCTCAGAACTAAATGGCAATATACATGTCTACTCAAGAATTACCAGCTTTGGAGTAATTTCTGAACAAAAAATCAAAAGAAGGGATTTATTTAACCTCCTTTTTCTTACCATTCTTTTGAGTAAAAAAAGAAAGATATTTTTTCTTTGATTATAGACTTCTCATTTCCAAACTTTTAGAGATCACCATCTAGTGCCTCTTATTTTGGATCTGCTGGACTACCTTCAGAAATCAAATATTTTTACTAAACGGGTTTGAGAGAAGCTTACAATTTAATCTAGATGTAGAACGGCCATTAATATTTAACAGCCTTTTGACATTTGTTATGGCATGGAGAGCCATAAGGAAGAGTCTCAGAATAACTTTCCTACCCACACTAGGTATAAATTGTGCAGGAGAATTGCTTTGGAAGGTTTTCAAGATTCTATACAATAGCTAGCCTACTAGCAATAAATATCGTTCCAGAAATCCAAGTGGTTCTTTTTTCTTGAGTTTGCCAGCTCACGGGGCTTAATGCATAGTTGAGAACAGTGTGGATTTGCACACAGAATAGTCCTATTTTAGAAATCTTGGGAACTTTTGGAAAATGCAAACTGGGCAAAGTTTATAATAAAATGAGACCTGAACAAGCATTATTTCCCCTTCTGTTAAACATGAGATTTATTTGTGTAATCCTAAATGTGGGTTCAATGCTTCTCTCTACACTTTTTCATTTTGGGAAAAAATAGATATAGAATAAGTTAATTTTTCTGTGGATTTCAAGGCAATAATAAATAAAAGGACAGCTAGTGTGGAGCCATTTTGGTGTAGTGACTCAAAACACTAGCTTAAAAACTGTGAGTTCCAGTCCTGCTTTAGCCATGAAGCCAACTATGTGACTTGGGGCCAATCACTCTTTCTTAGCCCTCTGTCAGACAATGGAGTACCAAATGCATCACGGATGCTCACAAGCACTTGGGCAATAGTGATGTTCCAATTTTGTTTCTGAAATGCTGGTATTCAATTACTCAGGATACAGAAGTGGAGATGGAGTCACGGATAGTCTGATCCCCCTGTTTTAAAATTACCTAAATTTGTGATTATCATACCACCCAATGGCAGCACATTCTTTGGTTCAGTGTTATACAGTATTTTGTGTTCAGCTATAAACAGTTGTGAAGCATGAAACCATACATCAAGATTTGGAAAAAAAATCAGCAAAGACTTTGCAAGAGAAACAATTATGTTGGATGCATACAGTATGGAATTGTCTTTGGAGAATGTCTTAGGTCAGCTTCCATAATTTATTCCTTCCAGATGTATTAGAGTGTACATCCACAAAGCCAGCACAGGAACTGTTTTTCAGCACATCTAGAGAGCACAAGGTTGCTTTTTGATGTTAGCTTAGGTCCAGTAAAATCAAAACTATCCCAACCCTGTGCTGAAAAGAAAATCACCTTGTGCCAGTGCTTCCATAATCAGAAAATACCCCCCCCTACCTTTTTTGTGCAAGTATGTCTAGCTTAACGAATAATATTGCTGTATAAAAGGATACATGCTATTTGAACTTTGATGACCAAGATGAAATCAGACTTTTCTTAATTGTTTCCTCTCACCATGCATGGTTATTTCTGGACTCTACAGTTCATATGCAGAAATTTATCCAGTATACAAATTTCTACTTAAAAAGTGACCCCAATGGCAGTGGACAGGGGTGAAATCCATTTACTTTTGCTACTAGTTTGGTAGCAAAGTGAGCACCTCCGTGCATGTGCAGGATCTTCTGCGCATGCACAGAGCATCAAAATGACATCTGGCTGGGTGGGCAGAGCCTGTTACCGAGCACGCCTAGCAAGCAAGTAAGCAAACACCGAGGTAAGCGAACGGGGGGGGGGAATATTCTGCTGTGCCACGAGATTTAGATTAGCTAGAAAACAGGAAATCTTGCTTTCTAGCTAAAATATATCTGATGGCATAGCTGATACTCAGAAATAATGGTTCACCTGAATTGGTAGCATTTTTTTACTACTGGTTCAATCGAACAGCTGGCATCTTTGCTACTGGTTGGGGCGAACCGGTCCAAACTGGTAGCATTTTACCCCTGCAGTGAACCTACTCTGAAACAGGTCTAACCAAGCATACTAGGACTTTCTGCCATGCTGCTATGTATAGGATTGCACTTTTGCTCTGTTCATGCTCCCAACTACTATCATTTTCCGTCTCCGGAATTAACAGATGTCTATTCTCAGTCATCCAGGTCATGGTTGTCCCAAAGGTGATTTTTAAAGAGGCAACTTGGATGAGAAGTGAAATATCTTCAAAGAAAAACTAGAAAATCCAGTTGCTTCTTGAAAAAACAACTTTGGGACATCTAGAATTAACAGTTTTGTTAATGCCACTATTTATCGTTGGAATATGTCACCTCTTCTCTTGCTAACACAATTTACATATTTCTGTTCCATGAATGCTAAGTTAAAAGTCAGTCAATGTGTGAAGAATTTTCCCAGGATCCCAGGCTACATGCCAATTTCAAAAATTCATATATGCCTGCTAAAGTGACCTTTATAGGAGGAGATAGTTAATATATTTAAGGTGGAGATTATCTTGTTGCTGGTTGTTGCATAATGTGGTTGCAATAATCATCTTCCAAGCTGCTGTTTGTGTAACAGCATCCATTTCCCGTTATACACAATGTGTCATCAGAAACTGAAATGAGTCAAAGCTGCAATCATCTGAATACAAGTTTGGAAAAGAACCACACAAAGAGAAACCAAATGTTGGCAACAGCCAATAGGGAAAATCATTGCTTTGGAGGTGACTGCAAACAGAATAGATAGCATCCATTCTGCGTCACTCATATAGCTAGAGATAGGTTGGACGGTTAGTGGCAGGAGCAGCATAGTCATTCTCAAAATACAGCATACAGCATCTGTCATACAGCAAAAAGGAAAGGTCAAGTAATAAGCTGTTTATTTTTTCGCTATATCTTGTAGCCAGAGAATCTGCCAAGAGTTGGTGTGGTCCTTCAGATTTGTTCTAAGTTCTGATTATGACACAATTTTCCTGTAAACATTTCAGAAGTGAGCATTTGTGATGCACTTGTCTGACAGAGGATTCTGTAATAGGCAGGTCTTTAGTCTGCTCAGGAAGGCTCCTACTTTCTTTTTCTTTACTAACCCATAGCATCTCTCCTGGTAAAGAACAAGGAAATACAGTACAATTCCACTTACCAAGAGTGTTTTCTTGCCAATTATTTTTATTATCAATAAAGCATACTGTTTGTAAACAGAATGTCTTTGTTTGTTTTCTCTGTCTTTTGTTTTGGGAAGTTTGCCTTGATTTGGTTTATCAGGCACTTGTCCACATGGAAAGGACTCACATGTGTCTGTAGTTTGCCTTGTGTCTTTACAGGATGCATCAGCATTAGCTGCACAATACCAATTGGCTTGTTATATTAATATGTTAGTATCAATTTCACAGAGAACATAGGCTTTTCAAAATGAAGCTGCCAAAATCTGCCTGTCTTTGCTGACTTTTCCTTCCCTCTTGCAGACAATGTTCTAGACTTTTTCCCTTGCCTTGCCTCCCTTGCACTCAGTACCTAAAGGATTATAATTAGGAAGCATTAGCAGGCTCGCAGCAGCTTTCATACCCGAACACCATTCATAATTGTGCTCAGCAGTGCTCTTCTTTGGCTATTAATGTCAGTTCTGTGGAGTAATGAGGAACTAACCACCTTCCGGCACTTGAAATATCTTCTTTATACAATAGGAGTGTTTGAAGAATGGGAACATAAAATACCCTGACTTGCATTCCTCTGACAAAGAAGTGATCAACAAAGACTTGAGCAGATACATGGAAAAAGATCACTTAGAGAGATGGCGTTAGCTTCATAGGGAGCTTTAAGCAGATGATAGAAGGCTAGCTAGAGAGAGAGACTGTACCAGAAATTATAGTTTTGCAAGGCAGTGGGAAGATAGCAAAATAGATAGACATGCCAAAGCAAAGGAAATTTGAAAGAGTCCTAGCAAAAAAGGAAGACAAATACAGTGGTTGGCTGTTAATTGGTCTTTGCTTGGTTTTTCTTTTCTTTTCTCTGTGCAATTTGGAAAAACCTTGTAGCTACAATAATAATTCCTTTTGTCACAAAAATCTCACATCTTTGGGATAGTTTTGTTGCAATTCTATCCCTAAAAATTGCTTTGGAATTATTTTCACAGAATTCCCCTCTAAGTTACTGTATTTTATGTTTGTATTTTTGTGTGTGCAAGTGTGTGTGTTTCCACAGCAATCGTGTAACCTAAGCCTGATGAAAGAAGAGGCAGTGTGTTTCAATCAGCTAAAAGACCAGTACAAAATACTTGAAAGAATAAAACAATATACATTATTGGTAATAAATAGGCAACATTTCAACAGTTAGAATGACTAGATAGACTTAAAGGCTGATTAAAAATAAAAGTTCAGCTATTTTTCTAAAGCCAAGTTGTGAAGGAGACAGATAGCTTGGATTTCTAGGTATGGTAAACTATTCTAGAAAGGGACCTCACTCTATTAGTTCATGGATGAGAAACAAAGAGTGTTCATAGAAGGTCCCATCTTCATTTATAATAATTTACATTCTAGCCTTTCAAAAGTACTCTTAAATTTGCAAAGTCTTGTATAGTTCAGAGAGTTGGGAGAGGGAAATAGGGTGATATGAGTGTAGTCTTCTTTTTTCAGGTCAGTGTTCCAGTCAGAAATCCAATCAGCACTGGTGTGTTTGTGTATGTGTGGTGCTGTGGTCCTTAATCTTTCCTTTCTTGGTGCATCTCTCCATTCCTATATGCGGTCACTGGATAAGATAATCCTTTGGAATAGAATGATACATTTTAGCCTTAGTTACTCAAGTGTTACCATCAGTATTCTGTCTCAGTATCTGGAGGTTGTTGGGGCTTGGATGGGAAAGAAATACTCATACTTAACTCTAGCAACTCCAAATGGTTGTGGATTTTGAGATCTTTTGTATCTGGACATTTGAATTCTGAGTAGGGTTGCATATCCCAATATAGATTTAGTGTGCAATCTGTGGATCCTCTAGGACTCATGGCTCCTATATGAAGAATAGGTCACAATGATGACTTGGAAAACCTTTGCACAAATTCATCTTGTCCCGCCCCCTTTCCTGTATGAAGAAACTTTCCTTATTCCTTAGCCATTTATTGTCTACATTATGGCAATGTGCTCTACACTTGATCCAGAATGCAGGGGCATGGGGTTGATTATGGCTGCACCTTGATATGCCACATAATGCCAGTACTTGTAAAACTGCAGTATGGCCAGTGAAGTTATAAGTATGTCAGGCCAGGCCAGGTTGGAAAAGTTAGGAAACATTAGAACCACTTGACTTTCTGAAATAATTTTTATTGCTAAAATAATGTAGCAGAATATTGAAAGCCAGTCAAATCACTTCTCCAGATTAGCTTATACCTAACATAATTAAGGTAGAGTTACTCTGAATCTCATATTCCACAATTTCTCCTTTTCTAGCCTAAGGATTTTTTTCTGCAATAGACATCTTCTTCCATATTCCCAGGTTTGCTAGACATTTCATCCCAAAGGGTAAATCAAAATTCTGGTTATTGCTTTCAACCAGCACAAGCCTGCTTTTTGTGGGACCCCACCTTTTGACAGCCCAGTAAATTACCATATGACTAACACACTCCAGGTCCCATCTCTTAAACAATGCCATCTTATGGAACCAAGAGATTTTCATTCTACAATGTTGTGTCTGCTGTAAACAGGAGTAGTTGCCCAGAAATTTGGATGACTTCAATCTTTTGCAAGACTCCAAAGATTTGTTGCCTGCCGCACCCCCCCCCCCCCGGCTTTAGATTAGGAAATTTGTAACCTGCCAAACATTATAGTTGTTGAATAATCTCCATTATATTTTGTTTTACATTTTATTATATAAGTGTTCATTCTTGAAATATTATTGTTGCTCTAACTGTACGCTGTTCTTCCATCATTTGTCAAGAGTGGCTATGAACATTGATTAAATAAACAAATCTAGCTTTTTTATTTTAAAAGATCTTTGGCCCAAATTTGGGTTTGAGAACAAGTCCGTACCAATTACTGAAACCATCGATCTATTTGCTGAAATTTTTATACTGGTCAATTCTTGCAGGCTCCATGCAGCTTACACTCATAAAAAAAGATTAAAAGCAAGATACACAGGAGTCCAGATTGTCTCAGAACAATCAGAGCCCCACAAAGCAGGCTGGGATTCAACATCCTCCAAATAGCCTTTCAAACAGCCATATACTCATATTCTGTGAAAGCCCATTAGGGAGGTTGTGGCCTGATTGTCAATCAGTTGGGAGAAGGTATATTTAATAGAAAAATAAGGGTTCTGGGGTGAAGATGGTAGTAGCTGGTGGTGGTGGGAATTTGTTTATTACTCTGACCACACTTTAACTCAGAAACCTCTTCAACAAATTTGCTACCAGACATTCCTAGGAATTTATCTTGGGATTAGAGAATAAGAGATGTATTATTGCATGCTGTAATACATCTTTCTCCATCATTTTTAGATGTTTGGCAGATACACAGTCATTTTCAACCAATGTTATTTTACTTTGTGGGGAACTAGCATACATTTCTCCCTTAATACTTGAAGCGAGAGAGAAATATATTAATGTCATGAAACAAAGTGATTTTCTGAAATTGTCAGGAAAACTGTAGAGAGGGGTGGGGACATGTGAATGCCATCAAAAGACAGAGCAGGTGGGTAGACAGATACAGTGTCTAACAATAAACATATGGATAGACAGGTATGCATGCACCGCCAGAAGCTGAAGAGAGAGAGAGAGGAAAGGCAGAGCTCGAAGGCAGATGGTAGAGAGACAAAAAGAGGACAGGTTGGGGGGAAAATCTAGTAGCAAAACAAATACAGTAACAGAAGGAAGACTATAAAGAAAAACTGGAAGCGTCACATGTTTCCTTGTATATATCATTTGGATTTGCTTTTGTCAGTAATTTTTTTTCTGTACTGCTTTACCTCAAAATGGCAAATTTAAACAGAATCTTTTTAAATTAAATTGTTTAAATAATTTTTAGAATTGGTTCTGGTAATACTTACAGGAAAGTACTCAGAATGCTAGCAATAAGACAGTAAACTCAAGTAGAAATGTGGTGGCATAATGGCCTCTTTATCATGAACACATTTTGGTAGAGGGATCTTCCTAGAGGATTGTTTCATGATTTTATTTCCCTCCCTTCCTTTTTTTTTGACTGGGGGGTGTCCATCTTCTCTCCAGATCATTAGAATGAACATTCATTCCACACGTACCAGTGTGCCCCTAGACACCTTCTTTGCTGCTTGCCAGTTCTCTGTGGACTTTTTAATGGGAAATAAATGAATAAATAAGATACTGGTGTGTGGCAGAACAAAACACTAAGCTCTACAATCATATTTATTTGCAATAATGCCTTTGGCCTCCTGTAGGATGACAGGGAATATCTTGTTGCTAATTTACCTTCTGCCAAATGTGTATTGTGTGACCAGCCTTGCCAACTCCGGGCACACATTTGGTGAATAGGTAATGTTTTCCATGACAGACATTTTATGTATTTGCCCTAAAAATCCCAAACGTGAGCACAAGCACACAATCACTACAAAAATCAATATATATTTTGTTGTTCGTTACCAATAAATGATGATCTGTATGTTTATTATTTTTATTATATCAATTTATGTAATTACCATCTCATAGTTATGATTTCAGGCAGTCCACACAGAATTGAAATGAATTGAAACAAAACACAATAATAGTAAAAACAATTATTAACATTTTAGAAAACTAAGTTTTATTTCATAAGGGGTAACAGAATAATAAACAATAAAATTAAATAATGGTAGCCAAAGATAAAACCAACTCACATCGTAAGAAAGACATTTCACATTGATGACCTTACCTGACCTCTAGACAGCAAGCCTGAGGGAATATCTAAGTTTTGAAGAGCTCCCAAAATACTAGCAGGGCTTTATGAATCTTAGGGGACATGGTATTTCAGAAGGCAGGTTATGAATCCTATCAGATGTTACTGTTTAATAGACAAGATCTGGAACATGCCTATTGTCTTGGATCTATGTCCCAAAGGTGTTTTTACAAGAGGCAACTAGGCTTTCTAGTTTTTCTTTGAAAACGTTTTGCTTCTCATCCAAGAAGCTTCTTCAGAGCTAAAGAAACTTCTTGGATAAGAAGCAAAATGTCTGCAAAGAAAAAACCCAAAAATTCCAGTTGCCTCTTGAAAAAAGCAGCTTTGGGACAACTGTGACTTGGATGACTGAGAATGTCCATAGATGTTGAATGTAGTGGGATAGGCACAAACAAAAAGGGACAAATAGTCCGACAAATAACCTGGTCTCATGCCTGGAGGCCTTTATAAATGAAACCACTACCTTCAATTGTATCTGAAAGTCCACTGAAATGTCAGTGCAACTTCTGAAGCACTGGTGTACTGAGGGTATATGCAGCATACACATAACTGCTTATCTTGTAGCTTTTGAGTGATTGTCAAGGGCAATCCCAATTAAGAATGCATTGTAACAGTCTACTCTGGAGGTAGCCAAGGAATTAAGAAAAGGATTGTACAGAGCATTGAAAAAAACCCCAAAGAAGGCACAAGAAAACTCCTGTCACCTTTTCATGCAATGTAGAAATCATCTGGATTTTTACTGCACAGATTCTGACAGTTTTCTTACTTGGATAACTTCTGCCACCAAAGGTCAGGAGAAACTATTTTTGGCATAGGTTATAAGTCTTACAGAGTCATTAGAATCTGTTTTATATCAAAACAAAATACTTTTCCATCTAGCCAACTGTCTACTTTCCAGCATATTAAGAAAAAAATACTTTTCACCCCTGATAATTTACCTACCCCCAAAGCTATAGTCTTTGTAAATATACTAAAACAAACATTTATTTAAGTATCGCCTTTTCAACAGATGGCTTCATTTGTTTGTATTTTTGCACTACCCCAAATTCTAATTTTTTACTCAACAAAGGAGGATCCTGAAGTCTACAAGTTGAATCAATCCTGCCATGGGTTTTTTTTTTTTTTTTTTTTTTTTGCTATACACAAAACATTAATTTCCTGATTGGTTGGCATGCTTCCACACTCTTATGAGGGGTTTCCAGAGAGACCTATTGAGAGCCCTTTCCAACTACTTCTTGCAGTACAGGTGTGCGTGTTGTAAAATTGGCTGCTATCCTTAATTCCCTGGTAGGACATGAAGATTAGCTTTCTATTGGTTGTAATATATTTACAACTGCATTGTGGCAGACAAGTGCCTGTTTTATGTAGTAATATATTACTGGTTTCTCTGTCCTGATAGATTGTAGGAACCATAACTGTTTTGATTTGAGCAAACCTAATGCACCCTACTGAGACTATAACAGGACTTAACATCTGTGTCTGTAAAGGGAAACACAGCAGCAGCTCCTAGCCTGTTCTCTTTAAAAATAATAAAAGCCTGCCAGATCAGGACAACCATCTGCTAAAGTAGACACAAGCTCAGAGAGGCTAGATGTGCAGTATGTGTAAATGAATGGTAGAAGGAAGAGGTAGATGTACCAGTGGAAGAGAAGATGCTTTGTCCTGGGGAAAGAGAGAAGGAGAGAGGTAAGGCTGTAATAGGAATTCCTTATATGGTATACCAAAATTCTACTATTATTCAATAGCACATCTTTTTATTGTTTCCCATAAGCTCTTCCATATGTCCTTTATGTACACATTTTTCTTATTTAGCAACATTGGGGAATGATATTAATTTATATTTAATGTGTTGGAAAGCTGACAGCAAGAGACAAAACCTACCACAGGCCTTTCCCTAATCATTTCACAAACTTAATGGCCAGTTACCATCACCCAGCTTTCTCTGACTAAATAAACATGTCAAAATCGAAGAGCTGATCTAACACATGTTCCCTGCAAAGTATTTTAGTTTAGTTTAGTTTAGTTTAAATTTTGCATTTCATTGGGATCTGATCCTCAGGATGAGAATTTGGAGTGGCAAAATCAAAGCAGATCTATTAGGAGATCTGGCAGGACTTGAGCATGAGAAATTAAATGACAACAAGAGTTGGTTTATTGCTATCCAGCATCTATCTGATTTTTTTTTCATTTTAAATATGGTGCCAGACTTCCTGTTCAAAGTTTGTAAAACTCACCTAATTCTTCAGAGAAGCCCAGCTCACTCCCGCTGCTGGGGAGCACAGCCATTCCTCAGAATGGAATGCTAGCTGCGAAGACAAAGTGAAACTAGAGTTGTGTTTTTCAAACTTGGCATCTTTAATATAGGTGGACTTCAATTCCCAGAATTTCCATTACCAAGTTTGAGAAACGTTGACCTAGTCCTGTGATGGCAAATCTATGGCACCCGTACCACAAGTTGCATGCGAAGCCATATTTGTTGGCAACAGAATCCCTTAGCTCTAGCAGGAAAGCCTTCCGAGGGTGAAAACTTCCCCTCGCATGGGGGTGTGTACGCACATGCATGGGTGTATATGTGTTGTGCACGCATGCAGAGGTGGGGATTTTGGCACACCTTTAGAAAAAGGTTACCCATCACTGACCTAGTGTAAGGAAAAGAACTGCCTCACCTCCCTTAGCAGAGACTTGCTGGTCGATGAAGAAGAGGTCAAGCAATGTGCTCTCAGCAGGGGTGTCAAACTTGCATCATTATGGCAGATCACGTGATGTATCAGGACTTTTCCCCTTCACTAAACCAAGTGTGGGTGGGGCCAACACGTGGGCCATGAGTTTGACACCTCTGCTCTACAGTCAAGACATCTTATTGGAAATATAAGTTGATTTAATAGTTTGGCATTTTGGCAGGGAGCTAAAATGGGTGCAGAGGCCCCTATCCCCCCACACCCTATTTTGGGCCTAGCAAGCCTGCCTGAAGCCTGCTGGGAGACAAATTGGGGGTCATGGGAATCCTGGAAGGGGTGGAGGAAGATAAGGTTGTGAGCCTGATGGGGAGGATGGAGGGGCGTGCAGCAAGCACCACGGATGGGGGGAGGGGCTAGTGATACTTACCTGTAGGCAGGAGGAGGAGGCAGCTCAGTTGGGGTGCAGGCCAGGCATGGCGGCTTAGGCAGGGAGATGAGGAGTGACTGAGTGGGGAGGGCAGGATGAGCAACTGGGAAACCGGTTCGGTGGGTGTGGCAGACCTGGGTTGCTGCCGATTCCAGCAACCCAGGCCACCAAGTTACTACCTATTCAGCTGAACCTGTCCGAACCAGTAGGAACCCACCTCTGATGTGTACATAATAGAAAGCTGTAACAGATTATCCAAAGTAAATTTGTAACTAACTGGTCTTCCCTGCAATTGAATATACTTATTTATATGATTACATAATTTGAAGTTTGAAATGAGTCAAGATGGCTTGTGCTGTGGATCACATGGAAGATTGAGCACATAAATATTGGGAAGGAGGTTGATATTATCATACAAATTACACAATTGAATAATGATGGCTGATGAAAATACACAAGTTAACTCAGTTGTATTGCAATTATGATAAAACTGATTTTCTACAGATGCTTATGTTATGGTGACAAATGATTTCCTGAGGTAGGTGACTTCTGTGAACCTAAAAAATTCCTAAGATATTTGTTTCAGGAGCCACCTAAAATGGCTCCCTTCCTTTTTTTTCATCCTAGGAATGACTACAGATGCTAGATCTAGGTTATAGGAATTCAGCAAAGTTTTCTGAATCTCTTTCTGGCATCTTGTGAGTTGTCTGGATTCTTTTAATCCAGACATGAAAGTTTTAGGAATGACTGCATTTATTTGACAATTAAGATTATGACATATACGAATCTTTGGAAGAGTGACAGATAAATAGGCTGGCTAATACTGCCTTGGTTACCAGCCAAGCTTTCTTATACTTTTCCTCCCCACTCCTATTTCACTAATTCTCCTTCTGAAATTTTCTGGATGTGTGTTATTGTTGAGTTACCTTTTTACATAATGAATGGGAGGGGAACTGTGGGATGGAACAGTCCATTGTAGTTTTCTAAATCTCTCACTTGGAAATGTTTTAAAGCTCAACAGAGAGAGAGAGAGAGAGAGAGAGAGAGAGAGAGAGAGAGAGAGAGAGAGAGAGAGAGAGAGAGAGGGAGGAGGAGAAACATTGCTTCAGTTTTTAACTCTCTGTGAATTATTTAAAGGAATCTTGTCAGAACAATGTCTTTATCGTTGTGACAGTATCCACAGCAGAACCAGCTGTCTCAATGGCTGTCCTCCCTCCCCGCAAAAATCATAGGCTCTGAGGCATGGAGAAGACAGGTCACTTGCCAAAGATAGATGGGATTGTTGAGATTATTGCTTCTACAGATTGCTTCTTTAGAAGAAAATGAACAAGCCAACAAAAATTGCAATGTTAGTAACATTTAAACTCCCCTTCTATTAGAGAGATCTTGGCTGTACCTCCCCTGGTTGTTGTTGTTGATGATATAATGTTAAATCGTGGCCTAACATATTTCCCAGATGCAAATGGATGTTATAGTTCCCTTCAGCCTTCAGCCCAGATTACATGGGTTTGGTATACACATATGTGCAATGATGTTATAGCTCAGAAGTGAGCAATGCATTTTCCCAAAACATAGGACTGCTGTGGAGGGCTGAACCAACAGGCTACTCAATTCTGCTCAATATTAATTTTTTTGCTTCATAAAAAGCAGTACATTATATGTTTTTGTTAGTTGCTACATGCTATGTCTTACATTTGATTTCTATTTTCTGATTGACTTTATGTGGGTAAAAGGGGCAGATGTGACCAGTGGGCCGTAAAATGCCAGGTCTGCTATATATATAGCCCAATGCTGGTTCTATGAGATGGATTAGCAGTATACTTTGGTAGAGTTGGCTAATTAATGTTGGCGTTTTCAAAAAAAGTGGCAGTCCTTTGTGGTAAAATTCAGGTTTCTTTGATTCTCATATAGCATCTTTTTTCTTTATGTGTGTATGTCATATTAGTTCTTTCCCCTGATTTTTCTTAAAATTCACATTTTGTACTTGAGTCTCATTTTCAAATTAATCTTCCAATTTGGATCCTGTCCTCCCAGTTTTGATTCTGGCAGCTTGGCAAAAGTTAGAAGCAGACTCCTGTTGCTCAATCTGTGTTGTATCTTTATTTTATACAACTACTACTTTTATCTATTTTTGCTCTTCCTTTATCTGCCTTTCCAGATGGCCATTTAGAAATACAGATACAACTCTTAGGTTCTTGCAAACATTCACTAGCAGTTCTTAAGAATTTTTTCTCATAGCATAAAATATCCAGAGGTATGAAAAAATAATACTATTTTCCAATGAACTGTTCATTTTTAAAGCCAAGCTCTAAATGCCTTAAGCAGCTTTTTTTTTTTGAAAAAAGATAAAGCCGGTGTAACTTGAATATCTTTATTTTGCAGGAAAAGGGCAAATTGAATTAAACCCTGTATCAGCTCTCCACCTAAGCTATGCTCTGACTTCTATTTCCTTCTGAAGCTGACATAGTGAATCACACCTTTGAGAGTAAGGCATAGCAATGGAGGTTTCAATAGAGAACTGACACAAGATTCTTAAACAATATCTGTAGCAAAAAAAAACCAAACAACCCCAACCTTTCAGTTGCTTTCCTATTGAAACAAAAAAAAAAAGGGAAATTAAACATGCTTTTTAAAAGCATGATTACCATAATGTGCAGTTTTCCTGTATGGTAATTAATTAAGAAAATCAGTGACAGTGGCGTTTGCAAAGGACGTTACCAGTCTAATTAAAGACAAAAGTCATAACAACAGTTAAACAATAGGCTAAAATACTTATTCTTGGACAGGTGCCCCACTCTGTTCATTCTTGACATGTGAATCTGCTCACCAGTTTATTTCAGGTGTTGCCAGGCTGTCATAGGAAATACCCAGAGACAATGTTACATTCACAAGCAGAAATGCCTTACAATTATGCGTTGTGCTTATTTCCATGAAAACCAGACAATCTTGTTTTGCAATAACTGTAGAAGTTAACAAGTATATATATCCAAGATTTGAGCTTTAAGGCAGTATAACACTTTGAATATGAGTGCCAAAAGAAATTTTGGAGAAATGTAAGGGGTGAACATTGCATAGTCTGCAATTTCTTAAAGCAGCAATTGCTATTGTATCCAGCTGCTTTATGAAGCCAAGAAAAGATGGATTTTGTTTAACTGCAGTTACAGATAGTGGCTACATTATGCCCAAAGGACCCTTTTGTCTTCAAAATCAAAATGATGGACAGCACTATGGTACATCTTATTCACTTCCATGCTACCAGCAATGCAGAGTACAAGGCCTTCTTTGCAACAGTGAAGGGAAAATGTGTTTTGCCATGTGTTTCCCATTGATCTAGGATTTGAACCAAGGAGAAAAATGTTAGAAGACTGTACAACCCCATCCCCATGCTATATGAGTTTAACTGCCAATAGAACTTTTGTCCAGTGAAAGGATTAAGATGTGTCTTACTCCAGAATCCATTGAACACTTAGGAATTGTGCTATTTTGCAGATTTACAGGACCGTCTGTAAAAGCAGTTCCACATGAACATCTGAGAGCAAACGGAATCTGTCTGCATTTTAAGGTTTCCGAGAAAATGCACATATGGATGAGCATCTTTTTTCTATTTTAAAAAATAATTAAGAAGGAGGAAAGTAAACAAACAATGAACATCTTTCCTGGGTCTATATTAGTCTTTGTTTAATTTCTTCCTTTTCACAACTCCACTAAGTGAAGTTTAAGTGGTAGACTATCATCTGGGTGAGTTAATGGAAGTGCCAGAAGAGGCTTCTGCACATTCTCAGTGCAGGCACAGAAGGATCTTCTTGTTATTGGAAATGGATGATAAAGTTTTAGTCCCTCTAGAAGAGAACTTCATTGCCTTCATGTTGTAAAACATCACTGAAGTAGCTTAGCTGCCTCACACAGATCTGCTAAACAATTCCCATGGATCTGTCATTGCTATTAATGCCTTACTCTCCTGCATTTTTTTCTCCCAGTTTTTATATCAGTCAAGCACAAAACAATACCCTAAACAAGGAAACTGCCAAAGAGAAAACTATACTCCTACCAGGGCAGGGTAAGCTACTATATATAAGCAGGAAGCAATCCCCAAAGTCACTAACATTGATGATGTTGCCTATTCAGATGCAAGCAACTAATCAAGCTCCTCACTAAACCTATGCTATGTCACAACAGATGTGTAGCAGAAAGCAGCAAAGGTTTCAAGAACAAAGCAGGCACACAAAAAACCCCACCCAAAGAAATTCTGTAGGACTTTATGTTTCATATATTTGCCACCTCAAAACTGAGGAAACTATGCAATCAAATCATTAAACTTCCAAGGCACGATCAAAGGGTTTTTAGGGCAGAGAGAAGGTTCATGGGCTGCATGTGGTTACAGAATAACAAGTTGTAAACTCTTGCAATAGATCCATCATCATTGTGGTAATGAGTATTGTGTCCTTGGTTAATTCTGGATATGAAGTAGCTTCTTCAGACCTAATCAGAAGTCAATTATGTGCTATAATAGTGGATTCCTGTTCTATGCAGAGGATTGAACTAAATTGCCTCTGAAGTCCTTCCAACCCTTTACATGCCATGATTGATTGTTATTGTGTAGTAGCTGCTGTTCTTACCTTTTTAATAAAAATGAGTTCAAATTCTAAAATGAACACAGCTTCTTGGTTCTACTGATAATGTTGTTTTTATAGCTCACCTGGCACCTGATCTTAGATCTCTTTTATTTTTTATGTTTTTAAATACAACATTTGACTCCATGGTTATTGCTTATGGTGCCAAAAGCAATTCTTCCCAAAAAACCTTGAAAAAAGAATTACAAGGATTATTCCAGGCAATCGCTAGGAATCAAAAACTGACTTGAGGGGCCAACAAATTCAACATATCATGAGTAGGATTTTATTGTGTGACTGGTGATGCTATTTTACTTCCAGATTATTTTGTTTGCACAATGCTATTACACTTAAAACATTTTCTTGTCATTATTTTCCTTCTCATAACATTTCATATTTAATTTATTTTCTTCACATTATAATTAAAAAGATAAAAGTTTAATAACAAAGTTTTCTATCCATTTTCCAAATCATTGTTTACAATTTACATCTCATTTCTTTATAGTGTATACATACATACATACATACATACATACATACATGCACACACACACACATATACTATATATATATATATATATATATATATATATATATATATATATATATATATATATATATATATATATATATATATATAATCATTATCCCTCTTTTATCCCTTTGTTATTAAACATTATGGATGTTTAGCTAGAATAGGACATAAGGATTTAGTGTCATTGGAGGATTTAACATGTATAAATGATGATGGTAACATGTATAAATATGTGAGTTAAAATACTTGAGTTAATATGAATTATATATGATGACTGTGGAAGAGATGCACGAAAGTCTTTTGTAACCAACTGATACACTTTCTACGGTATGTAAGAAAGGAAGATTGTATGTGTTGTGTTTGTTTTGAAAATAAAAAAACTTAAAAAAGATAAAAGTTAATACAAGTTAGAGAAAAATAAAAGTTAAAAGAGAAAATACTATGCAAAATAAAAATAGAAAGAAAAATAAGAATATAGTAAACAAAAAGAAAAATATATAGAGGTGACTTTCCCCTCCATCCAAAAAATATAAACAATTTTAGTAACTTATTTACTTCTCTTAAAATACAATAAATGATCATTTCTTCTCTTATTCCATCTTTTATCTATAAATAAACCCTTACAAGCTCATATTTTTAGTCCTGGCCAATAAAAATCCATTGAGAGTTCCTAGAGCAACATATTTAGTTTAATCTTGATTAAATAAACTAAGTTTATATTTACTCTTTTACTTTTAAAAATCTTGAGCTCTAATCCCTTCAAATAATGTTCTAAAACTTGATTTCTTTTCATTTGTTCTCACAAATCCTACAAAACTTTAGCAGATCTCTTTTGTAAATCCAATGTAGGAAAGTTAGTCAAGTCATTCTAATGGTTTATTTGCATATCCGTTTTATTTGATAAAACATTAACTAATTCTGTCAACTAGTGCTTCCAAAGATGCTTTTCCAAAGAGGAACTGGACTTTTTTGGGGTCCCCCCTAGAAAACATTTTGCTTCTCATCCAAGAAGCTTCCTCAGTTTAATTTACAGAAGGGTCTTGGATAGAAGTGAAAAAGAAAAATAACAAGAAAGTCCAGTTTCCCTTTGGAAAAGCATATTTGGGACAACTGTGACCTGGAAGATTGAGAATCTCTAAAAATGTCCACTAGTGTTGTTATTAAAACATCAACATCAACTACTGTTATATCCAGTATAGCATCTTTTTTTCATATCATTCTTTTAGCCTGTCATTTTTTAAAAGAATTTAACTTATGAATCAAATATCCTTCAACACATCCAGTGTTAAACTATTTTGCTCCATTTGTTATTAGTAAGTCAAATGTAAATGTTCTTTAATTGAATTTTTCATTCAATAAAATTTCTAATCTAGAAGTTCCTGATAGTTCCTTCTAATGTCCAATATTTTAAGACTTATCCTATTATGCTTTTTTAAAATTCAGAACAACAACCTTTTCCTACAGGAAGGATTCCTATAATTAATTGTTTCAAATCTATTTGGACTGTTAATTGGTTTGTAACTTTCCAAAATCATTCTAATCTTTCTCTCTCTCTCTGATTACTGTGCTTGATTGGCCAGCAAACTCACCTGACTTGAATCCCATAGAGAATCTATGGGGCATTGCCATAGAGAGATGAGAGACATGAGACTGAGCAATGCAGAAGAGCTGAAGGCCGCTATTGAAGCATCCTGGTCTTCCATAACACCTCAGCAATGCCACAGGCTGATAGCTTCCATGTCACACTCCATTGAGGCAGTAATTGCTGCAAAAGGGGCCCAAACCAAGTACTGAGTACATATGCATGCTTATATGTTTCAGAGGTCCGATATTGTTCTATGTACAATCCTTGTTTTATTGATTGCATGTAATATTCTAATTTTCTGAGATTGGGGATTTGGGGTTTTCATGAGCTGTAAGCCATAATCATCACAATTATGACAAATCACGGCTTGAACTATCATGTTTTGCATGTAATGAGTCTATCTCATATATTAGTTTCACCTTTTAAGTTGCATTACTGAAATAAATGAACTTTTGCATGATATTCTAATTTTTCGAGTTGCACCTGTATACTTGTATACTTGTTTCAGTAGCCTCAGCAAAATAAAGTTTTTGAAAACTGAAACTAATCAAAATCTTTTCAAGATGTACAATGAGACAAGAATAACTGAGTTTTTAGTCAAGTGCTATTACTCACTTTAAATACTGATAAAAGGATAGCAAATATTTTCAGGCAATAAAACATCCTAGAGATAAAAGCAGTTTCACTTTCTGCTAAAATAAATGTATGTCTTTAAAGGAGAAAAAATAGATTCTTTCCTAATAAAAAAATAGAACAATA
This sequence comes from Thamnophis elegans, assembly GCF_009769535.1. Classification (NCBI taxonomy): domain Eukaryota; kingdom Metazoa; phylum Chordata; class Lepidosauria; order Squamata; family Natricidae; genus Thamnophis; species Thamnophis elegans. Next base: position 31,692,837 of record NC_045550.1, on the reverse strand, counting down.
AAAGTATTTATTTAGGCTTACTGTTCAATGTTTCTTATTTAATTTTTAGTTCACTTTCTGTGGTAATACATTTTGAATGCTTGGTTTTAACATCTAATGTTTTAGAAATCTTTCTCTAATGTTATTCTAGAGCTGTAAGTGGTGGGTCTGATAATACATCGATTCCCCCAAATTAATTCCCAAACATGGCTGAGTAATGGTATCTTCTTTCTGTTCCTCCTTCTGGCTTCTCTCAATATCCAGTCTGTATCTAGAAAACTTATATGATTGTGCATTTTAAATACAACTCCTAAGTCCCAAAATATGACATTATGTAAGAGAAGAACATAGGATCTCGTGGCAATCTGGTGAAAAGAGCAGAATTCTTGGAGGGAGGCAGTTCTGCAAGTAATCTGGCCCTGTGCTATGCAGGCCCAAAGTGATAACATGCACTTTGAATTCTTTTAGAGAGTTATTGAGGTCACCTGGAGGTTTATCTGTGTCATCAGCATCACCTGAGTGGTGCAAAAGGGTATGGAGCCTTCCAGTGGTAGGTTGCTAACCGGTTTACTACCGGTTCGCTCGTGCTCTGCTTGGCAGGAGCCTCCCATCACCGCCAATATTGATTCGGCTGAACCAGGCCGAACTGGGAGCAACCCACCTCTGGAGCCTTCTTGGAACTATTGAAAAAACTGTGTTGTACACCAGAGATAGATTATATCGTATCCCTCCCCCTCTATTGAGTGGCCATTTTCTTTTAAATTCAGATGGACTGCTGACTCTTGTCCTCCTGATGGGTTCGTTCTCCTATGTTGTGCCATGCAGTTTATTAAGTGATGGCTTTCTTTCATTAATGTGCACGTGATCATCACTGCCTTGTACTGCATATAGCTAGTTGCTAGTTTGTATCTGGGTCTCTTATCTTTGGAGTGGACAAGCTTCTGCCTTAGTGTAGTCTTGGATTTGAAGTGTTCATGTATGTTGTGATGACGGAAGATTCTTCTGACGTTTTCCAATATTCCTGCAATGTATGGAATGACAATGTTGTTTTGTTTATTGTACCTGTCTGCTGTGGAGATGCTCCAGTTGGGTCTTTTTTTGAGATTTTATGAAGGCCACTTGGAATAGGCACACTTTCTGAGGGTTTCCTTGATGTGTTTTAGTTCTTTTTCTTTCCCATATTTGCTGGTAGGCAGGCCTTTAACTCAGTGGTGTAGGGTTCTAATAACTCCTGTTTGTGCTCCAGTGGGTGATGAGAATCTTGAAGACAGCAAAGCCCACATTTTGTACAGAGAGGAGTGCTGGTTTGAAGTAGGGTTAAAAGAGACTATTATGTCAAAATTGAACAGCCCTGTCTTAAGGAATATGACATCATCTATCTCCAGTCTACAACACAGTCCTTTCAACAGTTCCAAGAAGGCTTTACACCTATTTGCACTACTCATTTGACCCTGGCAACATAAAAAAACCTCCAGGTGGTCTCTCTAAAATAATGCAAATGACCAGCTATTTGCAAGGACTATAAATCCTTCTATTGCCCACCATCCAGTCAGAAGTGAAGAAGGTCTTGGATGAGAAACAAAACACTTCAAAGAAAAACAAGAAATTCCAGTTGCCTCTTGAAAAAGCACCTTTGAGACAACTATGATCTGGATGACTGAGAAACTCCATAGATATTTGCAAGGAAATGGTGTAGTGATAATGCAGAACAGTTGCAAAATGAGAGCTATTTAGGAAGGGTATAAATGTTTTCCTATGTACTGTAGAACTCTGTTTCCTTCTTTTGACTGATGGTAAAATATGTATTTATTTAGACAGGTTTTTGCAATAGTTAGAAGGAATATCTTCATCCCCAGCTGAACTCCTCAGAGAATGCAGACTAATGATATGTCTATATGTCTTTAAAACACTTTTACACTGTTCATACATAAATAATCTTTTTATTAGAATTATTATCCTTGCTCAGGAAAGAAGTAAATAGTTTAATTGGTGGCTACAGTGACAATTTTCAGCATTTTTGCTATGGCTGCTAAGCATTTTGTACCACCATAATGAATTAGTAATTAGGAATACTCACTTTTTAAATGAACTAAAAAAAAAACTTATGCATCTGCTGCCAGTGCTTTATACCAGTTTTAATAATTAGATGTTTTCCTCATTCTTCTGTATGTGAGTCTATCTGTTTGAATTTGGAGTTTTATCCCACCTTTTCAAGACAAGTCTTTGTCCATTTTTAATTTTTTGGGGTCATAACTAGTTTTCAGGTTTTATACCTGAGGCTTTGGGCATGTACATTCCACAGCCCGTAATAATCCATACCCTTGTCACCACATTAAATTTAATTTGTCTGTGTAATGGCATTTTGCTTATATATGTAGTACTTTCATGTCCATAAAATATTAATATCTTTCTGATCACATACTGCGATGCAGACATTAATTTATGCTTGAGTGGTACTGGAGCACATTGGAATTATGCATCATATTCCTGACAGTATTTAAGGGTTTCAGTATAAAATTGCTGTCAAACCTTGCCTGCAATCCTCAAACCCTGTAAACAAAATTTGCATGGCTTGTAGATTGGATTGCAAATCTCAAAAATTGTCATAAGCCCAATACATTTTATTCCTTAATTGTTGCAATAGCCATTGTTAAATTAATTATTATTAATTCGCTTGCAAGTGGTCATACTCTAATGAGTTTTGATGGATCTCCTGGGGAACAATGCATCAGTTAAGTTCTATCACATTTTCTTTATTCCTCAAATTACACGTGGATCACAGCTAAATGTATTGTTTCCACATTCCACATATGATTGCAGTAATGACCTAGCTCCATGTCCATACAATTATTATTTGTGGAGAACAAAAGTGTCTGTTGCAGCATGTTAGCCGATGAAGACAAAGAGAAAACTCTTAAGTTGCCAACATGGTATTTAATAGATGTAATTTTCAGTATTTTTTTTGTAGCTGAAAGCTTTGAAGGTATGAATTTTCCTTCAAAATAGCATAATCTGAATGACAGTGTTTTAAAGCTTTTTATTCTTTGTTAAAATAGGTGGGTTAAAATCAATTTACGGATCCCTTCCCAGAGGCAGCAATTTTAATATGTTGTAGGTGAAATAAAGAGCTTTTTGCAGCATAAAGGCTAGCATATATAGATGCATAAACATTTATTGTTGCATGCAAAGGGTCTAAAAATGCACAAAATACAAGAGGTAGTAGTAGTACTTTTGCAGTATTTCTTTACTGTATCTACGTGTAACCAGGATAAGAACCCAGTGGCTTTTTCAAATTAAGGTTAGTGACAATTTTATCTCTGTCAATTTAGTTTGAAATTTTGCAGTATGCAATGAAAAATTCAGAATTCAATAAAAAATTGAATAAAATACATAAGAAAATGAGGTTGCATGAAATATTTTCATTCACTGTTATACACAGAAAGTTCAGTATTAAAGTTCTTTTTAATACAACATCATTCAATTTCAAGGAAAAATTAAAATACACACTCCTAACAGTAAAAAGGAGGTGGGAGAAATTCAGAAGAGGAAAAAGTTAAAATTCTTTTCCAATGTTTTTGTCATTTTGAGATATCTTCAACAATCTGTCCAGGAAACATCTTCTAAATAGTGGTTTCAGATGGATTTCAAATCTTATCCCGGAAAGAAAAAAGTTACGAGAAGCAACTTGAGATCCTGATAAGATAAATTAGGTCAATGTCAAACAAGCTGAAATCAGAATCCCTAAACTAATTTCAAGTAAGTTGGCTTCTGAAACAGGTTCTAATAAAGTTGATTCAAAAGAAAAAGTAGCACCTCGGATAGCACCATGCAATGTTTATCCTGGAATGTCTAGAGAGGAAGGTTCTTCTAACTATGCCCTATGCAACATCCCTGCTCCTCCAACAACTTGAAGTATTGTAGCACCATGCACAGATTTGCTCTTTTGGTCCTGCAAGGATTATGCTATGTTTGTATCGTGGCCTGAGTGGAATCATGCATCAGATGGACATTGAAAGAAATAGCAGGAAGATCTAAGAGATACTTTTGTACCGGTAAACTTGCTGCATTAAAGAGGAAACATTTTATTTTACAGGAAAGGCAGGAGATAGTAAGCATTAGTAATGGAAGGGTTTCAAGATTTTTAGCTCAAAAATTTATTGCAAATATTTAAATCATGTATAGAAAATGCCAACACCTCAATTCTCCCAAAGATGAGATGAATATTGAAAAACATATGAATTTGATGTAAAGAAAATGAACAGATAGATTTTTTTCTCTTTCTCTCATAACAATGATGTTGATCCCATCTGGATAAGAGCAAGGAATAAAGCACTACATAGACTTCAGTGAGATATTTACAATACCAATACACAATCTTGGAAACTAGAAGAGGAATTTCTTATGTTTATAGTGAGTTTATTATGGTAGCATTTTTTTTGAATGATTTGAAATGCTTCTTCTCAGATTTCTTTCCACTTAGGCTGAGTTACTATTTATGACATAAATTGCCAGCAGATTCATCTTCTCTCTTACAATTGTACATGTCTACTTTCCCCTCTATTACTTTTCCCATCTCCCTACAATTTTTCACATCCCAGGAGCATCCAGTAAAGATGAAATATGAATGATGCAAAGCAGCAAAAAGGCATTTCTTCACATAATACACAGTAACACACTTGCTGTTCATATGATGATTGCTACTAAATGGCATGGATGTAAAATAAAATCAGATTAATGTAAGCAGGACAAACCTCTTAATACGTATGTTAATCAGCAATCCGCAAAGCTATTCATCCCAGGTACCTGGATGAAGAAAAGTACACTCACTTTTAAGTATGATCAGCTGTACTGCTTTGCTGAAGAAAAAAGTTTTTTAAAGCAAAAGGACTGGGACAAGTAGTTTGCCCTCAACTTGACATTCTTAATTGAAACACTTAGGGCAGCTGCATTGTGTCTGTGATACAAAGTGCCACAGAGATAGTAATTTTATTCTATCAATATATCTTTGAATATGTAAATAGAAACGTGTTCTTATACAAATACCCTGCTTGCAGGCTTGTCATATTTATCTAGGCAGGGCTTTGGTCTTACCCAGCATTTTTATTTTGGTATGGTAAGGAGCAAGGACAACTGTAATTTTAATTGATTATAGGCAACCAAGTATATTTTGGGTGATCACTTAGATATATAACTCTGGTTTGTTTGATGATCCATTTGGCTATCTATGATGTTCCCAGGAGTCTTCTCCAACACTAAAGTTAAAAAAACATCAGTATTCTCCATAGTGAGGGGAGGAGTATCCAGGATGGGTTGACCTTATCCTCTCGTTGATTGGACTGAGTCAGATAGGTTTTGGGGAAATGCCCCTGGTCCACCGGGTACCGCCCAGTTATCGACTCAGTCCCTCAACTGGACGGTTTGCCATCCTGGATCTCCGATAATCTTGGAAAATTTTAAATAGCAAAAAAATCAAATTGTCTCCCTATCGTAGCAGCCGCATGCGAGCTAGACAGCTCCCTGAGCTGTGGAAGAACTGCTGAAACCCACCAGGGGCGGCATGCTGCCCAGGCCTCTGAGTGAGACAAGCATTACTCAGGAAAGAAATCTGCCAGGCAAGCAAGAGACAAAGGGCGCAAGTCTTACAAAGACAAGCCCTGCCACAGAGGCTCCAGCAGCGCCAGAGCACTCTGCCGCTCCCCATAAGGGTTGAGCAGCGAGCCGCAGCTTTTTCAAGCGCCGCGAAGCACCCGCACCGCTTCCACTTGTCCCAATTGATCGGGGCTACTGGCAGAGCCTAAGGAGGTGCTGGAATCCTGCCGAGAAGGTGAGCCTTGCCATGGAGACTCTGCCGGTCGCCGGAGCACTCCACTGCTCCCCACAGGGTTTAGCAGTGAACTGTGGCTTCTCTCAAATGCCGTGGAGCACCCGCACCTTTTTTCACATGGCGCAGGTGGATGGAGGGGGCCCTCGAGTAGAGCCAGGCCTTCAGCAGCACCGGAAAGAGGCAGGAAGCGAAAAACCAGCGGCAGGGGCGCATGGCAGTTCCTCGGAGCACAAGCCGCTTGGGAAGAAATTTTTAAAGTGGTGCCCTTTGTTTCCTGGTGTGGGCACCATCTTGAAGCCGGGAGGAGACACATGCTCAAAGATGATGGCACTCAGCAGCACCGAAGAGGCCGGCAGGACCAGGTAGCTGCAACGACAGCCAGCAGCCCCACCGGAGGGGCAAAGGATCACTCCAGGTTAGTGGAGAGTCTGCCCAGAAGTGAGGGGGAAGAAAGGCTACAGCCAAGAAGAAGCATCTTTCTCCCAGGGCAGAGCTAGAGGCAGAGGGTGGTCCCAAGCCTTCCAAACCTCCCTCTAAGTACGAAAGATGAATGCACTGGAAACTAGAACAGATCTGCAAGAAGGCAAGTAGCCATAAGTCCATCCCAGGCCTGGGAAGGGGAAGGCCCCTGGAATCCTTCCAACAGGCGGGGCCACAGGGGAGGACCCTACAGTGCAAGCAAGGATCCCTATTGACACATCAGGTCTTTGGGGTCTTGCTCAGGGGTGGCACTCACCCCCACATATGGCTTCACTGGATTCAGCCCTGCCCATGGGGCTACCACCTCTGGGATTCCCCCCTGCACAGGTGAGCATGGGCACAAGCCAGCAACCCCCCACAGGGGTTCCCAACTTTTAAGACCGAATGATGCGGGCCTTCCAGCAATGCACGACACCGGCATTTCAGCCGCCACAAATAGGATACCAGAGGGCCTGTAAACCCAGGGGGAAGACATTCCTAGCTCCCTAGCCTCATCACAAGAGGACAGTGACCTGGATTGAGAGGAGGGAGAGGTTAGGGAGGATAAACTATCCAAAGATGAAGGCCCCCTCCTAAGCCGGCATGCCCCCTCCTAAGCCGGCCTTCATCAGGTTACTCCAGCCCTCATTGTACAAGTCACTCCTATTCAAAGCCAAGGCAGCCGCCAAACTCGGAAACTTAGCTGAAACACCGCCTCAGCACCAGGGGTTATCAGCAGAAACCATCTTTGATGAGCAGGCCATTGAGACAAACACAGTGCCAACCCCCAGAGCCTTTCTTGAGTTGGTCAAGCGCCAATGGGCAGCTTCCACAGCGGGACCCATGCCCACATCCACAGACAAGGCCTTCTTCAATGTGGATCAGGTCATGGCCCATGTGCTATCACAGTCCTCCATCGATGCACTGGTCATGGCACTGCATACCCCTAATAATCTGGGGAACCAGAGGAAGCTCTGAAGTTGGAGGACAGGAAGGCAGACCTCACCCTCCAAAGGGGTCATCAAGTGGCTACCTGGGCAGTGAACCACCGCCTCCTTCTTCAGTCGGTCTTCCTTACTCCGATTACAGGAGCTGCAGCAATGAATCCCCATCACTGATGTCAGAGCACACCAAGACATCAACAAGACCACCATAAATATCTCAGGTTCTGCTACCTAGGGCATCACTTCCAATATTGGGCCTTGCCCTTCGGGTTGTCTTCCGTCCCTCGAGTTTTACTAAACTAATGGCTGCCCTGGCAGTGCATCTGAGACAGTTCCAGTCAGGATTCAATATTATTTAGATGACCTGCTGATACAGTCATCCTCCTTTAAGGGGGCTCTAAGAGATCTAGATACCACTATGACAATTCTGAGGGACCATGCTTTTTGGTAAACGTGGCTGAAAGCCACCTTCACCCATCCACTAGCCTAATCCATCTAGGGGCTCTGATAGATACAGAGGCAGGCAGGGTCTCTCTGCCATCAGAGACAGCTCTCTCTAAGACAGCTAGCTACTCAGGTAGTCACGGGAGGTAGAGTGTCCTTAGCCACTTTGTCCAAACTGCTGGGAACCATGGTCTCTGCCATTGGCATTGTCCCTTGGGCTCGCCTCCACACCAATGGCTCCTTTTGCCTTTCCAGTGAAGGCGCATGAGCTGTTCCCAGACCAAGGTCTTTGTCCCAGTGGAAGTCTCCTGCTCACTGACCTGGTGGACGTCCCCGGCGTTAACCAAGGGCGAAGTCTTCAGAACACCAGATCGGGTGACGGTAACTACAAACACCAGCCTGTTCAGGTGGGGCACCCATCTACAAGCTCAGATAATGCAGGGACAATGGAGCCAGGTGGCGCTGACTCACAACATCAACTGGTTGGAGCTCAGGGTGGTTCGCCTGGACCTGGTACAATTCTATTGCTCTGTCAGGGGCAGGCACATATTAGTCCTTACAGAAAACATTGCCACCAAGGTTCACTTAAACAGACAGGGTGGGACCAAATTAAGGGCCCTTATGTGGGAGGCCAAAAGACTGGGGCAGTGGGCTGAAAAGAATGTCCTATTCTTAAAGGTGGAACATATAGTGGGGATGGACAACATCAGAGCCAATTGGCTCAGCCGGGCCGAAGTGGACAACTTGGAGTGGAGACTGCATCCTGTGATCTTCAAGGAGGTGCTTTGGTCGCCCGGAGGTCAATCTATTTGCCATCCCCCCTCAACACTCAACTCCCAAGGTTCTACTCCAAGTACCAAACACACAGGGCAGAGGGGGCGGATGCTCGTGGCCCCGGGGACTTCTTTATGTCTATCCACCCTTGCCCCTGATTCCCAGAGTCATTCAAAAAATTCTTTGGGAGGGGGCAGAGGTGGTGCTGATTGCCCCCCCCCCCCACTGGCCCAGGAGGCCATGGTTTGCCGATCTCCAATCATTCTCGGTGGGCAAAGCTTGGAGGATTGCCCAGGAAAGTATTTCCTTCAACCAGGGGTCACTGGAGCACCCAGACCCCCTGTGGCTCCAGTTGACCGCTTGGCGGTTGAGTGGATCATCCTGGGGAAGGATCGATTCTCCCCCAAGGTAATAGAGACTATCCAGGCCGCCCGAAGACCTTCCATGGAACGATTTACGGCACGACCTGGCGAGCCTTTTCCACATGGTGCAGTTCCTAGGGACAGAATCCGGTGAGGGCCACTGTTCCCTTAGTGCTGCATTTTCTCCAGGTGGGCCTGGATAGAGGGTTAGTCCCAATATGATTAGGAGACAAGTCTCGGCCATCTCATCTGTGCTTCTGTGCGGCAGGGCCCAGACACTCACTCACCACCCTTTGGTCAGGCAGTTTCTTAAAGGGGCATCCAACCTCAAACTACCCATGGTACATAGGTACCTGTTGTGGCCCAGGAGCCGTTGGAGCTGCAAACAGACTCCAACAGCAAGGGGCTTTATGAGTCAGCTCTGGAAGAGGTGGAGGACCTTGGACAGGCTTCCGACTCCGATCAGGGCGCAGAGAGGCTGGTTGGCCACCAGGAGGTGCCTGAGGCATAGAGCAGTGGTGAGAGCCGAAGGGAGTGTGCTCCAGACATCAGGCCTTGGAGTAGTGATGAGGAGGCAAGGGAGGTGGTCCTGGATGCCCGGCAATGCAGAAAAAACAGCTACGCAGTTACAAAAGATAATTGGACCCAACTTGTTGTAATTAGGCTCCTCTCAAGATTGTATTTAAGGAGGGACTCTGGGAGGAGTCTGGTTTGCAGGATTCAACTTCATTCTTAACGCTGGAGAAGCTGTTATCTGTCTCTGTCGAAGTCTGAGTTGCTGCCAAGGTTCTTATCTGTTTGTTGTGCTAGGGTTTTATGTTTCCTGCTAATAAAGTGCTGTAGAATTCTAGTTAAGCTTGTCTCGGCATTCGTTACTGGATGGAGGAGGGGGTCAGAACAGGTACCCCTCCTGGGACTTGCTCTGACAGGAGCCCCGTTTGAGCCATTATGAACAGTGTCACTAAAGTTTTTAACCCTCAAGGTGATGTTTATGGATACTCCTTCTCCACTATTAGAAGAGGCGTATCAGGTAAGTACCAACACTCTCTTTCAATCCTGCTTCTTCAAAGTCCAACTTTCACTTCCATAGAACACAGGAAATACTATTGCTAGCATTGCTTGCACTACTGTGATCTTTGTGAGGGCAGACTCATCACAGCATCTTTCATGGCTGCTCTGTCAAGTGCTAATCTACAGCATATTTCTTGATGAGGGACTTTTGAGGCACAAAGTTGGACACCAATATTAGTAGGCTTTAGATATCAAATTAGTTTTAGTCAGACATTTAAAAGTTTCTAATACAAAGCTATGTAAATATATAATTTATATTGTCTATTCTGTCAGAATTCTGTTTAAATCCTGTTAAATTATGTAGTACTTCCTCTAAGATAAAACAAATAGGACTTCTGTGGTATTTTAAAGATTATCCAAGATAAATCCTATTAGATGACTGGAATCAACTCCCATGTAGAAACAACAAGGTGATTGAAACTGTTATTTGTTGGAATAATAAACAATTAATCTTTAAGGTGACAGTAGAAACATATCTGTTTTGGCTGCAAGAGACTATTATGCTATTTCTTTGCAAATTCTATAGAAATGAATTTATTTATTTATTTATTTATTTATTTATTTGTTCATTAGATATACATGGCTACCTATCTCAACAAGGGTGACTCTGGGTGATGTACAATAATCCAATAAAACAATGCATCTATAAAACATTCATATAAATATATAAAAAAATCAAGGCCAAAGATTCAGAGTGTTAAAATTAAGAGTATAAATATACCAACCTAGTGTATGGAAACATTATCTACCTCAGTAGTATAGGCATCTGACCATATTTCTGCTTTCCTGGAATCCTCAGGTCTGGTGACATACTTTGTCTTAAGGGACTTAGAGGAAACCAAAAGGAATAGAGCAGGGGTGGGTTTCTCGCCCCCTTCCAACCGGTTCGGTTGGAACGAGGCCGGCGGCGTCCTCGCGCACGTGTGCGGCGTCCTCGCGCACGCGTGTGGTGCGTGCACGTGCACGGCGCACGCATGCGTACTAGCATCTGTGCAATGCTCCAGCTGCTCCTGGAGGATCGCGGAGGCGCTGTATGCGTCCTGCGCATGCGTGGAAGCGCAGAATTCATCAAAACCAGGTAAGGAGCGGGCGCGGGCGTGCGGGCACGCGTGGGCGCGGGGGGGCCCTTCGCCGTTCCCGGAAGTTACTTACTTCCGGGTTCGGCGACCAACCGGTTCGCAGGGACCGCGGCGAACCGGTTGAAACCCACCCCTGGAATAGAGCTAACTGAACCTTGGGTTGGGGAACAGCGTATTCCACTAGGTGGGTGTCACAGCAGAGATGGTCCTGCTAAATGTATGTCCCTAGTAGAAGGACCCAAAACATACCCTCTATGCCATATCTAATAGGATTGGTTCAGTGGTGGATTGCACGCGGTATGCCCTGGTATGGGTGTACTGGTGCCCGCCCAGTGCACTGGGTACCGTTCCAGTATGGTGCTCCGGAGGGCCCACCCGCCCGCCCAAGCTCCTTACCTGTATTTGAGCTCTTTGGTGCTTTCGCGCACAGAGCGCATACTGCCTGCACAACACTCCACCAAGCAACTGGAGTATTGGAGAGGCATCACAAGAGGTAAAGATGCATGCATGCGTGCACATGTGCACGTGGTCATGTGCTGGATGCCTGGCCCCATTCGGGGAACCCACTACTGGATGGGCTGATATAATAGTGGAGATTTTCCCTCAGATAACCTGGTCCCATGCCATAAAGGACTTTAAAGATTAAAGGCAACATCATGAATTGTACCCAGAAGCAAACTGACAACAGTGCAGCTTGCAGAGAAGAGGTGTGACATATGATATTCTTGGAGCACACACCACTCTCTGCACCGCTGCATCAGTGGTGGGTTGCAGGCGGTACGCCCTGGTAGGGGCGTACCAGAACCTACCTGGAGCACCCGCCCACCCAAACTCCTTACCTGTCCTTTAAAACCTTTGTTGCTTCTGCGCATGTGCATGGGGCATATAGCCGGGCAGCTGGAGAATTGCGGAGGCTTGCGGAGGCATCGCTGGAAGGTACGACGCATGCGCGCACTGCGTGCTGCACTGGTTCATGTGGAGGATGCCGGGCCCCATTACGACCATACTTGTTGCAATGGGATCCGGAACCCACCACTGCTGCACCAACAGAAGCTGCTGTATACTCTACAAAGGCAGCCTTCTAGAACACCTTACAATAGTCCAATCTGGAAGTAACTAGAACATAGATGACTGTGAACAGTGCCTCCTGATCCAGGTATGGACATAACTGGGGCACAACATGAAATTGTGCAAAGGTCATCTTAGCCAGGACTGTTATCTGCTTTTCAAGCAGGAATTGTGAGTGTATGAAGATCCCCAGATTGCACACTGCATCTGTCTGGGGCAGTGCAATGCCATCCGAAACCAAAGATGGCATAGTTCTGGATGAAAATTGTCCAGTTTAGTGGGATCCAGCATTGACTTTTGGAGAAGAGGGCAAAGCAAGTCCTCTTTAAAAGGCTGAAGAACAACCCCTTCACTCAAATAGCAATTAACCACTGCTAGAACTCACTCACATGCACTCCTAGGTCACTTTAACAATGTAAAACTCTAGTGTAGGGTACAAGGACTTTTAATTTATGCTAAATAGATGTTACTGCTGTTTCACTGTGATAGTTGCCCTAGTTTTGTTTATATATATCGTTAGGCCTATGAATGCTTCAGAAAAGTTTCATCAGAAGTGATCTGGGATACACAGGTTAGCACCTGTTTAAAGCACCTGGGTATTTTTTTGAACTTCTGAACAAGCCTAAAAAATGCAATTGCTTTAATAAGTCATATGTAGAATCATACTTTCTTACTGAGGTATGTGATCTGTCTTGGGGATCATGAAGCTGAAATATAAAGTATAAAGATTCGTAATAAATAAATTTAGTATGTATTTTTTCTGGTTTAGAAATGCTATTTCTGAATGATATCTCACTACAATTTTAAGATTCTTTTTATCCAAAGGAGCAAGTAAATCACAGACTAATTTTCAAATAAATTGCTTTAAATCATCTTGTACATTATATTGAATTTAGTCTCAACCCTTAAAAACACACACACACACACACACATTGAAGTTGCCAGTTCTTTTCAAGGTAAGTGTTCTTAGAAAACTGCCAAGCTTAAAGTGGTTCTGTCAGTTAAAAGAGGTCAGCTTACCAGAGCAACAAAAACTAGTTGAATTTTATTAATTTTGTCAAAATACCTGTCAGAGATGCATTTGAGTTACATCAGCTTTAACAATAAATACTAAATTTGTATTCATTTTGTGAGGCCCTGTGGCTTTCTCTGTCTTTATGCATACATTCATGCATGTAAACTTTTTTCTTTCTGTTAGCTAGGAATCATTTTAGTTTACTTGTTTTAATTTTTATTGGCTGATTCCAAGCTCATAAACCCTGGAATAGGCCCTAACAGCAGCAACACTGCATACATTTGTCCAACTGATTGTAAAGCTTTAACAGTCCTCTAAGGCTGTACATCCCAGCTATCTTGTTGTAAGTAATAATTCTCCAAGTTAAAGTGCCATCCCTGTGTTTCCTTTTTTTCATCCTGTTTAATTGCCTGATTTCCCCCTTTCTTATTTGTTCCATACAGTGGGAGGAAGTCAGTGGCTACGATGAGAACCTCAACACAATACGTACTTACCAAGTTTGCAACGTCTTTGAACCCAACCAGAACAATTGGTTACTTACCACCTTCATAAATCGACATGGTGCACACCGTATTTATACAGAAATGCGCTTCACTGTACGGGACTGTAGCAGCCTTCCCAATGTTCCTGGTTCCTGTAAGGAAACTTTCAACCTATATTACTATGAAACAGACTCTGTTATTGCCACCAAGAAGTCAGCTTTCTGGACAGAAGCCCCCTACCTCAAGGTGGACACTATTGCTGCAGATGAGAGCTTCTCTCAGGTGGACTTTGGTGGCAGGTTAATGAAGGTGAACACAGAGGTGAGGAGCTTTGGGCCCCTCAATCGGAATGGCTTTTACCTTGCCTTTCAGGATTATGGGGCATGCATGTCATTGCTGTCTGTAAGGGTCTTCTTTAAGAAATGCCCAAGTGTGGTGCAAAATTTTGCCATCTTTCCAGAGACCATGACAGGAGCAGAAAGTACTTCCTTAGTGATTGCACGAGGTACATGCATTCCCAATGCCGAGGAGGTGGATGTGCCCATTAAATTGTACTGCAATGGTGATGGGGAATGGATGGTTCCCATTGGCCGCTGTACTTGCAAGGCTGGATATGAGCCTGAGAACAATGTGGCCTGTAAAGGTAAGATGATGATTTGCTATTGTCTGATGGCCATTGCCTTGTCAACTAAAGATATTAAAATCAAAATTAATTTAAGATTGAAAAGTTTTAAAATTATAAAAATAACAATTTAAAATTTCCAGGGGTGAAACATTCCAAGATGGAGGGTTAGCTGTTGTTAATGCAGGCAGGAAGGGTCCCATGGGACCAGCCAGCCCCACAATTGTGTGGGCCTCTGTGTCCCTCACGCAACGCCACACAGCCAGGTTTTGACCCCTTTGTAGAAGGCCAACACATTGGGGGCTTTCCTCACCTCAGTGAACAAGATGTTCCACAATGCAAGAGCAGCAGTAGAGAAGATCCTCTTCCTAGACTCCACCAGTCAACATTCTTTGACTGAGGGGACTTGCTAGTAGAAGAACACTATTAGCTCTACATTATGAAGGCCCACATCATGTGGTTACTTAAGAAATTGCAAACTGACATAGCTTTCTTTATTTGTGATAACTGTAGGTATGAAATGAGTCTTCTCAATGCCTGCTTCTCTTACAGTAAGGATTGCTGACGTAGACTTTAGCTTCCTCGTGTTAAAGAAGGCAAAAGGGATATAATGCTAGGGCACAATAGGTACAGTATATGTTGATCAGTGGCAGTCACTTCCTTGCAGTTAGTTGTTTTAAAATAAATTGCCCTTGTAGATAACTAGGTAGTGTAAAAATACAGTTTTAAAAGAGAAAAAAATACAATGAATTATTTAACTGGGAAAAATGGAAAATTAACATGCCTGAACAAACACAATTGGTATGAGCTGTTGCCAAAATAATTGCAATTTTGGTGTTAGTCATATTTTCTTAGGAGTCTCAGTGCCAGAAGTCTGCCTTTCACTCTTTTATGGATGAATTTCAGTCAGCCCAATATAGGTAGAAGCACTTTTGCATGTATTTTGCTTTCTTTTTTTATCCTCCAGGTGCTGAAGATGTTGGTTCAGCTCAGAACAGAACCATCTAGTCATATTTTATACGAATTCTGAAGTTTGTGCAGTGATTATCTATAGCAGCCTTTCCCTTCCTGTTTCCAGTGTTTCTGTCTGAGATGATCATTCTGCCTTGAACTGATAGGAACTGCTGTTTAAGGCATTAAATGGGGGAAAGATTGATTTAGATAAAATGAACAACTTCTGTGTGGTTGGATGAATTAAAATGGAGCTGTGAATGATTAATACTCTAGCTCTGCTGCCTCCCTTGCCAGCTAATAATTTTCTATGTACAAACTTATAAAAATGTCTGGTTAGTAAATGAGGGTCCAGTTTGTGATTACCAATACTTACAAATGGGAAATGGTAGCATGTATAAATAGGGGACAAATATCTGATCCAGTGGCATTTTCATGACACGTGAAGAGAATTGTGTCAGGAAGAACCTCGACAGCTTGCTTGATGCTGGCCATTCTGTAAATAGCTGTTTTCCTTTCTTACTCAGTAAAGAAAGAGTGAAAAAGATCTTTTCCTTTCTCTAAGTCTGATGTTCAGATATTAGCTTAGCTATGAACCCCTCAATATAGAGTGCGTGTATTTTAATCAAACCTAAACTAATGAGGCTGTCTTAACTGTTGTAACTGATCTGGGTTTCTCCTTTTGTGTGAGTGGGGCCAAAGATTTCATTCCTTTAAGCCAAAGTATTGTCAGAGATGGGGACATTAGAAAGATAGGCTGAAATGGAAATCCATCCCCTTTCTGTTTTTTTCCTTTGATGATTTGGGAATTAAGTCATCAACATGATCAAACATAAGCTGTACTTGTGGATGGAGTATGGAGATAAGCATGATTCAGTTAGATTTTGTAGGTGTGAAACCACAAACCGGGTATGGTTCATTGTGAAGGGAGAGCTGTGCTATATGTCATGTCTATAAATACAATAAAATAGCAGAGTTGGAAGGGACCTTAGCGGTCTTCTAGTCCAACCCTCTGCCTAGGCAGGAAACCCTATATCGTTTCAGACAAATGGCTATCCAACATCTTTTTAAAGACTTGCAGTGTTGGGGCATTCACAACTTCTGGAGGCAAACTGTTCCACTGATTAATTGTTCTAACTGACAGGAAATTTCTCCTCAGTTCTAAGTTGCTTCTCTCCTTGATTAGTTTCCACCCATTGCTTCTTGTTCTACCCTCAGGTGCCTTGGAGAATAGTTTGATTCCCTCTTCTTTGTGGCAATCCCTGAGATATTGGTACACTGCTATCATGTGTCCCCTAGTCCTTATTTTCAATAAACTATGGATTATTGAGCCGAGGTGGCGCAGTGGTTAGGGTGCAGTACTGCAGGCCACTTCAGCTGACTGTTATCTGCAGTTCAGCAGTTCTAATCTCACCGGCTCAAGGTTGACTCAGCCTTCCATCCTTCTGAGGTGGGTGAAATGAGAACCCAGACTGTGGGGGCAATATGCTGACTCTGTAAACCGCTTAGAGAGGGCTGAACGCCCTATGAAGCGGTATATAAGTCTAACTGCTATTATATTAAATAGCAGTCAGTTACTGGTTAGGTGCCCAACACACACTGGTTTGAAGACTCATTTTTCATAAGACATACAGTATTTGTATATGAAAAGCTGAGAGAAAGGCCTATAAATGTTTACTAAATACTTCAAGTTGCAAAAGTTGTACGCTACCATATGTGCAACACACTGTAAAAAGTTATTTGACCTTATATTCTCATTCACACTTTAAAATTATCTTCCAAATAACTTCCTGCCAACAAAAACTAATAATAGAAAAGTATATTACTTGGCTTTTAAATATGTTTTATAAAGAATGCTTAGCTGCTTGAGCTTTGTTTTTCATCTGAAAGTAATATCTGAGGAAAATAATACAGATATGCTTTGAACTTGGTACCAAAACAGTACTTCAGAGTATGTGGTTTGTGAATGTAATATTTTATGCAACTCTTTAAAACAGCCACACTATTTCCCTGATCATATGACAGCTATAAAAGGCAGCAAGCAACCTTGAGCAAAGATCTGGGTGCTTTAAAGAGCTGCAGACAGATGCTACAGTTATTGTCCTGTGCACTCCAGAAAAAAACCTTTGCAAATTATTTCGGAAGCTCTGCACAGCTCTAGAAATTAATCTGTAGAAACTGGTTTTCAATTTACACATCATCCTTCTCCAGCTTTGAAATGCATTAAGATACAGTTCCCTTAAACTGGATTTGCAATGCTAGCTGAAAATGCCAAAGATTTATTCTAACATATCTGGAAGGCATATCAATCTGCAGTTGATCTATGACTCAACAGAAAATAAAGGCTATTCATACTACAGAGCCTCTAACTGTTTATTGGATTTAATCAGACGAGTGATGTGGACTCCTGCAAGTTACTGTGCACTGAAATAAAAACAGTAAAATAACAGGTGATGGTTCTTCATATATCACTGGAAATGTATCACAGTCATAAAAAGGCATTAAAATGTAATTGATGGCCATTATCGTGCCCACCATCTAGTGGCTTCATGAGCAGGTGCTGAAATAAATTGAAACCAAATTACAACATAGAAAGATTAAATATGAATAATGTGAGAAGGAAAGATGATAGAAGAGAAAATGGAATAGAAGGATTTTATGCTTCCGCCAAAAGTTTCTACACAGTAATGGAGCAGGCAGTGCTACCCAGCAGGTGTTTCTGACTACAACTTCAATAACCCTTTGTGATTGATCATACCTAGTGAACCAATGGGAATTAAAATTCTGATCAATGTTTTTATTCTTTGAGTTTACTTTAAAATTTGGAATTTTAGTGAGTTTCTGCAGATCCAAAACAAACAGTCAGTGTCAACTAAAGCCCATTTCACTGGGAAGTCTTCAATGAGAGCTGTCATTTTGATACTAGAATTACGTTGGTAGCAGTGGTGGGTTTCAATTTTTTTAGAACCTCTTCTGTAGGTGTGGCCTGCTTTGTGGGAGTGGCTTGCTGGCCATGTGATTGGGTGGGAGTGGCTTGCCAGCCATTTGACTCTGGGCATGGCCAACTTGTAAAATGTGGTGAAACTCACTTAACAATGCTCTTGCTTAGCAACCAAAATGTTGGCTCAGGAACTCTGGCATTGAAGTGTGCAAGTCTTAAAGCTGTCAAGTTACAAGACCCTTGTACCCCTAACCCTTTAGGAAAAAAACCCAGGGGTGTTCAAACGTGACATCTTTAAGACTTGTGTACTTCAACTCCCAGAATTCCTCCTCTCACTCTTCATCTTGATGATGTGCGGACAGGCGGGGGGAGTTGGAACCAGTTCTAAACGGCACTGTAGATTTGTGAAACATCTTCTATAGAAGAGGTTAGAACTGGCAGGAACCCACCCCTGGTTGGTAGAAACATAAACCTTATTTCTTGAAAATAATTACACTGTTTTCCAGGGGATAATCTTGCAGTCTAAAATCTGTGCTAGTCATAAATATACACATACAGAATATCAACTATGTAACATAGCTTATATCTCATCACTTTAATTACATTATGGTAATTGTTTTGCATAATAAAACAGAGACATTCAGATCCTACATTGTAGAATATCATTAAGTTTTGGTGTATATGGAATACATTCTGAAATATCTTTAAGTTTTGGTGTTAAATAAATGTTTGTTTGAAAGGGAGCTACTATAACCTGCTCATAGATTGCATGAAAACTGAAGTCTTCCCATGAGAGTACACTTCCTGTAGAAGACTACAATAATTGAGCATTTTGTAAAAAAATGTTTTGAAATGTAAAATTTCACTTTTTGTGAATACTACAAAAAATAGTTATGAGCTATACCTCAGCCATCCATGAAAAGGGTTCTATATTACTTTCTCATTTTGATCATTTTGACCTAAACTTTCTACATGTTTGTTCTTGCTAACATGATAAAATGCCCACCTAATGCTGCAGCAATTCCAGCAAACTATGCAGAGGAACAAAAAAATATATAGCTGTATGGGACTATAATTTATTTAAGGTCTCTAAATGTGTTTCCCGTAGAAAAGCTAAAAACTAATAAAAATCACATTACTTGGCATTTTTCAACCACGTTGCATGATTGCGGTCATAATCACCTAATCAGCACAGCCAACTTATGCGCTGGAAAAGGATTGTGGGAATTGAAATTCATAAACAACTGGAGGGCATCAGGTTGGGAGGGAGCCTCATGTTAGCTTTTCAACTGGTAATTATGACAAAATGGGAAATGGGATCTGTTTTATTGCATGAACAGAAGAGATTTTTCATTCTGAAGATGGAATGGAACACACTGGACAATGGGCACTGGACAGTCACTTGTCTGAAATGATATAGGATCTCCTGCTTGAGCAGGAGTCTGGACTAGAAGACCCCCAAGGTCCCTTTCAGCTCTATTCTGATTCTGATTCTGAATTTACATTTTCCAGGAATGGAGGATGATCAGAATTCTGGCAAAATTGAAAGGGAAGCTGATAGACAAAGCTTTTCTAATGTAACTCACTAGCCCATGGTGTGTCTCATTAATAGTATGCTCCTCAGTGTATTTTCTTTGGCTATTCTTTTCATTTTCCACTGCATTAATGTTTCAGATAGCAGAATTAATATCTGTTATTGTTAGTTTAACCTATGGTTGGTTCATATATCTTTGGAGGAGAATCTAACATCTTTAACCTTACCCATGTTTATGAAGACATTTGTGTATCTCTTTCTGCATTGGAGCTGTAGCCCAAGTGTGAATACTTAACTCTTCTGTCAATTTATTTTATTTCTATCTTTTTTGAATGCCATTATATACTAATTCCTTGTTTTTTTACAGTTTACAAATCTGTAATAGCAAAATGTTCACAATGCTACAGAATGAAATAGATTAGTAAGGCAAGAAATAGCATTGGAGCTATGCAGAGAAAACACTGGGTCCTGTAGATCAGGATAACCATGGAATAGGTAGGAACTTTGTTATCTGATTGTTTAGTTTTTAAATAAGAAATGTATCAAAAGTCTCACACTAAATTTACCACTTGTTTTCTGATATGTCACTCATCTTTAACAGGCAGGATGTATCATTTGGTGAAGTAGCAATTGAAGTATTTTTAAGTAAGATCTACAGAATTTGGCCACCTACATAGATAAGATTCTAGATGAAACCAGATATTTTTTCATGAATAGAGAAGGGGGGGAAGTCAAGATGAAAGTTTATCAGCCTTTGACTAAGCCAGCTCAAGAAACAGCCATGACAGGGATTCTTGGAATGTTTTTATTGTAGGACGGTAGAATAAAAGCATGTCCAAAACCTGTCTGCTCCTGCTAAGGATTACAAAGTTCTGAGTCTCTGTCTTAGTGTCTGTTTTCCCTTGACTGACCAGCTATTTCTCTTTTCTTCTCCTTCTGATTACCTGATTTAAATTCCTCCACAGTGCATAAACATGAGAGAAAGCCAATCAAACAATGGTATCCATCCTTTGATGGTAGATATAGTTTGCTCATAATTTATGGTAGTATTTAACGCTCATGAGAATATCCTTAAATAGTCTTACAAATGCATCCATCCTTGGACCTTGGACACAATGTTGTCTGGATATTCTGCGTGAACAGTTTTTGTCACATTTTCTTTTTGTTTGTATTCATTAATTTAGTTTATATCCCACTTGCCTTTTTAAAAATGCTGCTTGAATATATCTATTGATTTTAAAGTTCTTAGGTTTACACATGGTTATGTCATTGAATAGGTTTTTAAAAAATAAATAATGGATCTAGTTAGCTTGGGCCGACTTTTTTTAATAGTAATGTTATTAAACTTTACAATTAAAAATAAAAAGCTAATGTAAACTAAAAACATAAAGGAATTTTAAAAATACAGAAAAAATAGGAAAAAATAAAAAATATGAATATAGTAAATAAAAAAATTGAGTTCTTCCTTCATCACAGGTATAAACAATTTTAGTGACGTATCACCTTCCCTACAAATAAAACAAATGATTATATACCATCTCTTATCTATCAACAAATCTTTAAAGCTTTATCTTTTCAGCAATGATCAGCAAATCTATTAAGTATTACCAGAGATGATAACACATCTATTTTAACCTTGATCATATAAATCAACTTTATATTCCTTCTTTTATTTCGAACAAACTTGACCTTTGGTACCTTCAAATAGTGTCCCAAAATTTGATTTTCATTTTTCCTTTGTCCCTTCTCACAAAAAAAATGTAAGCTTTAACAAGGATTTTTTGTCAATCCAATTTAGAAAAATCATCCAAGGCAACTTTTAGTGTATTGTTTCTATATCCCTTTTAGATAATAAGACATCATTGTCTTCTTTGAAGATACTGACAGCAATTGCAGTAAAATGTTATTCCTTTACCTGCCAAAGCTTTAAACTTTTTTGAGACCACTGTTTTGTGGTCTCTTTGTAAGGAGAGGAATTAAAAAGAGCAAATGCACTTGTTGGCTATTCATTTTGCCATGGTTGTGTTCATTTAAGCTATCCTTAGTTTTGAGCGATCTTTTGAGATAGAATGACTGGTTCGAAGTCATCCATACAGCTTCTGTGGCTAAGATTGGACTTGAATCTGGGTCTTCCTGGTCACAATACAATTTCTTTGCTATACTGCTTTTCCTAAAGCCTGACGGTTTATTGACAGTAAAGTACAGGGGCTGTGGCAAAGAAAGGGCATTGAAAAACAACAACGAATCCGCAGATCATTCTTTCGAAGAAGACCAAACAACAGCTGCTACATAAACACAAACTCTCCAAAGTAAGATTTGTGATTTCCTGGCTTCAAAGGATTGTGCGGGATTGCTTTGGCTGGCTGGCCCTCTTTCATCTTTCTCATTATTTCTTGAGCAAAGCTGCAGGAATCAGAACAAGCTTTGATGGGTTCTGATTTAAATGGAACTCTGGGAACAACACTCTGATTCTTTCTCTTAATTGGAACTTTCCTCTCTCTTATTTTGGGCCTTGCCATGCGTGCTGTCAATTTGATACTGCCTGCTGGAATCCTCAGAGGGAGCTGGATGTATAAATATGGAAATTATATGATTTATTCTCTTCTGTCACTGCTTTCTGAATTTATATTAGGATTGCTCAAATTTTTCTTTATGCCTCGTGGCTTTACTTATACTTTGTTTCTTTGAAATAACATTCAGTTGAAAGAGTTTAGTCCAAAGCGAAGCAAATTTTTGTGCATCCGATGTAGTGACAGCCAGACAGCATTGGTATGGATTTCATGATGAGTTTGGTAATAAATAAAAATTAAACTCCCAAAGAGATGATTATGTTCTCTCCCCCTCTTTTATCAAAATGTAGTGTTGATATTTATCAGATTTACCATTTTACCATTTAAATCCTGACGTGCAATCTTTTATTACTATAATACTTTTATGAACTATTATGAAGTTATAAACAAGGACACCTTGCAAGAAAAGATCCATTTAAGATATCAGTTTTGCATCTTATCTTTGGCTGTTGTAGGTATTTCAGAAACAACTGCTTAATAACTGTAATGTGAAATGTCTAAACTGTCTTAGTATTTTGAAGGTTTAATCTGAATTTTAATAAATGGAGAGTGGCCGGTAATTGAATTTTCATTAAAAGAATTATTTTATCCTTAATAAGCAACAGAGATTTTAGGCTAAATCTCCATAAGACATATTTGAGAAATAATTGCAATTTAATGTCACAATACTGCAACATACTTGCAGTATGTTGTTTGGTCACTAGAGGTCTCTATGCACTCTACAGAGTTAAATAGAGGGTGTGTCCTTTGTAGACAAAGAAGAAAAAGACATAGCAGGACACATTAAAATCTTTTTCTGTTTTCACATAAAACTAATGACAGACATTCTTTTGCTCATAAACGATTAGAGAAAGATTTGAACAAACTTGTGAATCAAAGCTTTAAACTAACAGAATAGCAGCAACTTATAATACCTAAAAAACAAAGGGCATCATCCTGTATATTTAATTATCACAATCATTGAGCTAAACAAGTATGAGTCTCTCTCACACACAAATCTCCCCCCACCCCAAGAGTCTCCAGAGAGAACAAGGCAAGGCATGAAAGCATAATCCTCTTAAAGGATTCATTTGTGTTTCTCAAAGAAGGCTAAGGGTGTTAAAATTGACAGAAGGGTGCTTCTCCAGCGCATCCTGGCCTTTTGTTCCATCTGTCCACATTTATCCATGTCAATGACCACGTGGCCTTGGAAGACCACTCATAGCCATGCAGGTACCCCTTGGTGCATTTCTGAGCAAAACTAACGATATTTTTACCAGTTTAATTCATGGTGGTTTTTCCCCCCTTTTAAATTAGAGGAATGACCAAGTGAAATGTATTACAATGGAGAGCTGCTACTTTTCATATAGCTTTCATATGATACGTGCCATTTATCAAGTGCTTTCTCCTTCCTTTGTAGATGGTTTGCTTGCCTCTAGTCACTACTTTAATGGGACACACTA
Organism: Thamnophis elegans; assembly: GCF_009769535.1. NCBI lineage: Eukaryota > Metazoa > Chordata > Lepidosauria > Squamata > Natricidae > Thamnophis > Thamnophis elegans. The sequence goes on along the minus strand of NC_045550.1, from coordinate 31,669,276 downwards.
TAATAAAAGAGATTTTGAATGTTAAAAGTTGCTCCAAAAGGTCTAGTCTATCGATGTGATAGAAATACATTTTTGTAAGCCATTTACATTATTTTTCAAGCATAGAACTTCAAAGTTTATTTACAGGGTCCAAAAGTGTATAAATTCACACAAATAATTTTAATTTTACCCTGCTCCTGTTGAACCTCTTGTGAATGAGATATAGTAACTTTGCTAATAAATAAAAAACAATGGAAAAGAGCCAGGTTGTGGTGGAATTTCCAGCTTGAATGGGGGAAAGAGTGAAAAGACTGGCAAGATTTACTTGCAGGAAAGGAAGGGACATAACAAGAGCCCCCATCCGACACCCCTTTCCCAAGAATTCCTGAAAGCTTTATCTGGTAGTTCCAAAATGAAGGTAGTCTATCTGGCAATATTCTTGTAAATAGGTAGGCAACCATAAAGAAGTAACTGTGATCAGCTCATGGCATTATTCTGGTTCCTTGTGATTGACACATGTTGGCCCTTGACCAAAACAAGTTCTCCATGAAATTGACTGGAAGGCAAGAATAATATTGGAACCATGAACATGTCAGAAAAGTTTATGCAGTTTTGAGGTCGTTGTAACTTTGTATCAAACTTTGGGCATTGTTGGAAGTAAAAGGTAAACTGAATGATAATGTAAAACTAACTATTAAATATCTTTAACTGAATCAGTTCATTCTTTATTGGTGCTATAATTTTGAGATACATCGTCTTTAGCTTATCCCACAGTTTCTTTTTGTATTCTGGCATGTGAGATGACGGCTGCAGGGAAGTGTCAAAATTTTCAACCATTTTTGTTGGGGTGAGGGTCTATGATAGATTTGTGGGTAAATCCCAAGTGACCATATTAAACATTTAGGATACAATAACAACAGCAGCAACAAAATGATTTCACTGGTGTTCTTAGAAAGACAAAACTATGATGCGTATACAAAAGCAGAATATCCTTTAAACATCTACTGTTGGCTTGCTGGTCTTGTTTTCATGAATTTAGCTTATTGCTTCATTTTATCAGATCTTAGAAATGAATCAGAAGGACTTGCTGGTTGGGCCATGAATCCTCATCCTGATGGCAGGGGTGTGATAAGATTCAGCAGCTAGAGCTAATGGGTTTCATCTTGAATAGTTTGACAGACAAGATGCTTAATAGACGAATGGATGGTGTAAACCATGTACCTGTGAAAATGTATTTATTTCTTTTATTCAGGCTGGTGGTAAGAAAATCACTTTTATAACAACCCTTTGAGAATAAAATCTAAAAATCCAAAATACTTTCCTTTCCTCCTTTGAATAAGCTCCTCCTGTTGTGATATTATTGAACAAGAAGAATTCCTTTCCATCCTTTTTATATTAGCTTCAGGATTCCCTGCACTACAGATAAAGTTTAGCAAACAGAACAATAATTGATTACTTTCAATATTATAAAAGCTACACTAGAAAAAAAAACAATTGATAATCTAACATGATATACTTACTGATCAAACCACTTTCCCTTTTGAACAAATTGCTTGTTCCAATTTGTGTCACTGTGGAGCCTGAGAATATGAAATCATAACATTTGTGTGTGCTGAAACGGATTTTCCCCTTGTATTATTAACATTCTGAAGTATTGAAGTAGGCATTTTCTTTTTCTTTTCTTTTCTTTTTCTCTCTGACTAATTTGAAAACATCCATAATTTCATCATGGCTATGTAGGTTTTCTTTAAAAGAGCAGAATTCAAACTTTATAGACCCAGTTGACCAGTAACAGGTTGTTTTCAACCTGCTGTCTTATCAGTTGTTGAATCTCAACTTCTATAATTCTTAGTTATCAGAAGAATTAGGAGCTAGGGTATGGATTATTTGGATTACACATATCTATAAAGAACCAGAATGGAGAAACTCTCTAGTTTTTGGAAGGAGAGAGTGAATAAAAAAATTATATGAGCACTTACGTGGAAAAAAATACAAAATGCCTTTAAATCTCTCTCTCTCTCTCTCCCTCTCTCTCTCCTGTCTCTCTCCTGTCTCTCTCTTTTCTTCTGTCTATCTCTCTTTCTCTCTCACACTCACTTACTCACTCACTCACACACACACACACACACACACACACACACTCAGACACAATACAGATTTTGACTTGCTGACTCCTTTGCAAGATATTTTTGCTTTGGTTTTAGTTTACTAAATTTGATTGCCAGGTGATTGGAAACAAGAGAATTTCTTATGCAGTCCTGTGATGTCATGATGCCTTGTCAATGTTCTTGGGGATTTGCAGTTTTGCAACTGTTTGATTGAACTTGCTGTGAAGTCTATTATGGTAGGTCATTTCTTAAATATAGGAGCCAATATAATTTATATTTCAAAACTAGAATAAAGTAATAATTCAAATGTTGCAATATAAGCATAAAATGTATAGAAAATACAGAGTATAAAACAGGATACAAAAATACAAACACTGGAAATAGCTGTAATATAGACTATAATGTATAATATATTAATATAAAAAGAATATATTAGGGAAAGTGGAGAAAACTATATTGGATAAAATTGCATAAAAAGATATCAAAGTATACAGATTTTTATATAGACAGCAGAAAATATTTGCAAAATGCAAACATATGAAATGAATTCATACTTTTGAAAAGGCAAATCATACTGAAAGTCAAGATCATACAACTTTACTTCTGGCACCCCATGCTAAATTATCTCATACCCTGAACCAGATGTAAGATTACTTTGGATTATCTATGGAAACACAATGAAACATTGAATTAATTCTTGTAATTAAGTTACATTTAAGCAAAAATGTTGGGTTTACATCTATACAGATCAGAAAAGAGAACATTAAAACAATCAATTCACATTTGCTGAAATGTATTGAAAAGGAATGTAGTTGTACAAGCTCTTTAAAAGTAAAAAGGAATGGTTTAAGGAAGAAGGAAGACATGTTCTGTGCCCTGTGTGTTTGGGGGATTTGTTTACTTAGCCTTCTTCAGAATTCACCAAATCGTACCATACATTCATCACACTATATATAGCATTCTTGAACCTGCATCTATGTAATCTCTGACAGCACTAATGTGTTGTCACTCAGTGTGGAATCTGCCAAAAAGTATGCTAGCTTAAAGAAGCTCTGATTGCACTTCCAATTCCTTATTCCATCTTGGCAACATGTAAGTGGCTAAAATGTGGGAAAGTGGGTTTTCTGCTTCTCGGTTGTTGGCTCCCATTAACCAATAGGTCCATGGGATCAGGAGAATGGCACCAAGGAACTATTCTCAGCTGCTGCTTTTCTCCCCCTCCTATCATTTATGTCAAAAAATCAGGGAGAGAGAAAAGTCCTTCAGTTTTCTATTTTTCTTACCAGACAAGAGAATTTTCTCCCTCCCTCCCTCCCTCCCTCCCTCCCTTTCTTCCTCCCTCCCACCCTCCCTCCCTCCCTCCCTCCCTCCCTTCCTTCCTTTCACATGATTGATTAATTTTGTATGTATTGGGTTGTGTCTTAATTAGCAATCAATTACTGTAGATAATGCTATGTGAATATGCACTATTATACTGCACACATGACTGCTACTAGGGTTCTTGAAGTTATACAGATCTAAATGAATGCTTTCCTTCAACAAAATGTCACTCCCTCAGAATTGATTTGTGCAGTAATGCTTCTTGCTCTTTCTCACAGTCCCTTATAACTTTCTGCAACTGGAGAAAATGCTGACCACACTTCTGTGAACCACTTGTGAAAAGTTCTACAGAGAATGTGTCATTTGCCTCCTCCAGCACCACCTACATCAAGCTATTACAAGAAATGCTGAAGAATTGGAGAGGGCGGGGTTAAAGTTGCGACAACACGACATGCAATCTTGGAGCTCCAGGATTGCTGTCGATATCTCTGCTGCTGGACGGTCCTTTTGGACCTAAACCATCCCATAGAGATGGTGATAGAGAAGGGCACGCCCTGCTGATCTCAGGGACACTGCAAAGTCCCAGATTGAGCCAGGAGAAGCTCTTTTTTCTGGAAAAAGCGAAGCAGCCATTGAAACTGCAGAAGGTTCGTACAGCCCCTGAACGAAAGAAAAGCAGGAGAGAGAGTGTGTCAACATGGTGAGATAAATTTTACTATTAGAGAAGGGAACACCCCAAAAGACCTACAGAAAATTAAAATTGAAGATAGAAGAGAACAAGCAGCGAATTAAGCCTGAATTAAGCTTAGTGTGTTATCTTTTTTTAAATTTGGGGTTTTTTTGGATGGAATTTTTACAAATGCCTCTTACTTTTTAAATTGGACTGGTTTCTTTTTTCCCTCTTCTATTTTTCCTCTTATTTCATATTTGTGGATTATGATTTTACTTCTTTTGTTTTTACAACACTTGGCTGGATTGTTTGCTTTTAAGCACTTTTTCCCCTTAAGTTTGGAATTTAAAGAGAGGGGTAAAAGCAGAGGAAAAAGAAGCAACACTGCTTCATCTAGAAGCTGGAGGCTTTGAAGCATTGTTTTTTATTTCCTTTGAACATCTGACTCATACCTTATACTGCAAGGCTCTTGATTTTGTTTATTAAAAGGTATAGTGGGAAGTGTACGGATTGTTTTTGCAGGTGCTCTTCTGGAGTACTATCAATAGCTGGACTGGAGCGAAGAGAAAGCCTTGACTTGAAAGATTATAGTGAACTTGTTTGAAACTTAATATAAAAGCCTTGGATGTTTTAGTGGCAATGTTTATAAACTGGAAGAATGGCACAACATGAAGAAGAAAAAGTATTAACATTGCAAATGATTATGTTAGAAATTCAAAAAGTACAAATAAGCACAAAAAACATTGAAAAGAGGATAGAGAACTTAGGACAAAAAAACAGAAAAAATAGAGGGAAGAGTTGAGAATATTTATAAAATGATGATGAAATTTGAGGATAGAGTTCAAAAAATTGAAGAAAAATATGAACAAAGTGATAAGAAAATTGTTGATATTGACTGCAAATCGAGCGTGGTTGTAAACAACAGGAGTGGAATGTTGAAAGGAGAGATTAATGAACTGGAACCCTATCTCAAACCTCAAAACATGAAAGAAGAAAAGGGATAAAATTTGCCAGAAGCACCGGTGATAACGAAAGGCAAGCGGATGGAAGGAACAGATGGAGGGTTTTGAGTTTCTACAAGATACACAATGAACAACAAGGTGCCAAGAGAAGTCCACATAAGACTTATCAAGAAAATAATTAGAATACAAATACCACAAATGGCAAGAGATATAGGACTGCACTACTGCTGGAAGGATACAGGGTGATGAAATGAAATGTTAGAATGAAAATTAAATTAAACTTAGTTAAATTTAGAGTATTATGTATAAAATAAAGTAATAACAGTTATAGCTAAATAAATTATTATTAATAATAATGCATATATATACACTAGATTGATAATATGAAATTTTATATAAATTGTAAGTGAGGACTATGGGGAGGATGCTGAAATGCTTTGTTATAAGAGATAAATAATTCTATGTAGAATAGAATATAAAGATATAATACTATTGGATGATTACATCAGGATGATGTAATGAAATGCCATAATATAAATTTATTTTAAATTTAGAATATTTTACATAAAAAGGATGTCATAATAGCTATGGTCAAATGAATGTTAAATAACCATAACAATTATATACATATATATTAGAATGATGATATGAGTCTTTATGTAAATTGCAAGTGAAGACTATTGTGAGAAAGCACAAAAGTTTTGTAACCAATCGACACACTGTAAGTAATTGGAGAAGGATTTTTATTTTGTGTGTGTTTGCTTTATGTTTGTCTAAAAATAAAAACTTTTTTTAATAAAAAAAATGCTGAAGGACTTGCCATTTGCCTTCTTTTGGTTTCTTATCCTAAGCTTTGGTGAGCACTTGTCTCATGGGGAAGGGCTGTTTACCATATTTCTCAGTGGAAAATTGTAGGGGAAAACACAAAACTCCACCTTCTCCTTCTTGTCTTCATCGATAAAAAAGATAAAGGTAAAGGCTCTCCTCGCACGTATGTGCTAGTCATTCCTGACTCTAGGGGGTGGTGCCCATCTCTGTTTCAAAGCTGAAGAGCCAGTGCTGACTGAAGACATCTCCGTGGTCATGTGGCCGCCATGACTAAATACCGAAGGTGCATGGAACACTGTTACCTTCCCACCAAAGTGATCCCTATTTTGCTACTTGCATTTTTACATGCTTTCAAACTGCTAGGTTGGCAGAAACAAGGACAAGTAACGGGAGCTCACTCTGTTATGCGGCACTAGGGCTTTGAACCGCTGAACTGCTGACCTTTCTGATCGACAACTCAGCATCTTAGCCACTGAGCCACCACGCCCCTTTATCAGTACTGCTCCCCAAAACCAAAGCTTTCCTGTCTTTGGCGAGTGACAGAAGCTAGGCAGAAGCTTTAAGACAAAAACAGTGTTTTACTGAAGCAAATCCTTTTGCATCTACCCAGACAAAAGGAAGCTGGCTCCTGTGATGCGAATCTCTTCATGAACAAACATTTAAGTTACCTTGTACCAGCATATTGTGCAAGTGTAAAGACTATTATGATTGATTTGTTTATTGGTTGTGCATCTGGGAGAGGTGCTAATAGAAAGAAATGTTAAACAGATTTGCTATTTTGTCCTTGTAATGTATTGACTTACCACCACAGTTAAAGAATTTATTTATTTAAAGAATTCTATATTAAAATAAGGGAGTTTTTTTTCTGATAATACCCTAAACTAATATGAATTGATTTTTCAGTTGCTGGGACCAGAGTTATATTTTCACTGCTTTCTTTGGGAATTTTTTAAAACGTATTGAAAAATGTCATGAAGTTATTCCTTGGGTAAATGTCTATGGATGTTCTCGGTCCAGATCCAGGTCATTATTGTGCCAAAGGTGCTTCTTCAGGAGGCAACTGGATTTTCTTGTTTTTTTCTTTGAAGAAGTTTTGCTACTCATCCAAGAAGCTGCTTTAGCTCCGATTGGATGGGGGAATGGAAGATTTATATTCCTTGCAGACAACTGGTCATTTGCATTCTTTTAGAGAGTAATTGAGGCCATTTGCAGGTTTATCTGTGCCCTGAGGGTCATTTGAGTAGTGCAAATGTGTGTGGAGCCTTCTTGGCTGCAGGATGTATTCCTTGGGTAAGGAATACATGAATGGCTATGTATCTACTTTTGTGTCTGTGGGATGAGACAGAAGTTTGCAAGTTGTTTATTCCAATGCCCTGTTGTTCCCTCTGGATGAAGCATCTTGAGTTTTGTTTGGGCAGCAACAGTAAGACGTGAACAATTTCTAGTTTTCCATTTTGCATGCATCTCCCCTTTCCAGTTTGTATGTAGAACCTGACTGCTAGCTTGGTGTTTCCTTGGTCCATTTTTCATTAAGGACAACTGACTTCAGAGAGTTGGATCATTGTGTATGCCATTCATTCTCTTTGCAGCACGTTCATTCAACCATAGTTTTCTTCTATTGTAACTGATGAAACTGAGGAGAATTCAAAATAATAGCATTTATTTATTTTCCTTTCATTTTCAACCAAGATTGTATGATCTATAACCAGTGGAGAATACAATTGCAAACAGTTGTAGAATTCTGGCACTATATTGTATTTTGCTTGCTTTTAAACAATTTCTGACTTTATATCAAAGCAACTTCTTTCTTGGCTCCACTTTATGTGCAAAAGATAAATTATCTATACACTTGGGAAGAGCTCTCCATGTTTTCTGTAGGCATTCTTTCAGTGACTTATTCTTTCTTTCTCACTCCCTCTCTTTTATTCAGCTTACCAAAAACTATTAAAGCCTTTGAAACAAACATTATATAATGTGTGTGTGTGTGTGTGTGTGTGTGTGTGTGTGTGTATGTATGTATGTATGTATGTATGTATGTATGTATATGTATGTACACACATGGGTGTGTGAGACACACTTGTAGAATAAGGCATAGAAAAGGCATTGGAATGATATTACACTAAAGAATTCCAACTCTCACTTCAAAACCAGAAACTGAGTAGAATTAGGAGGAATAAGTCATTCTTGCAAAATCATACTAGGAGAAGTATTGGCACAGAAGATTATCACCAGCAGATAGGGCTGTTAGATCAAATGATATCAGTATAATGCAAGATTACATTTGTAAATTTCATGTAGATCTCATAGATGTTACAGAGTTTTCAGTCATGAAATGGTGCAGAAATTATTACTTTTGTTATATTGGCAGAGCAGACAATTGCTTTGTAAATTGCACAACCATTTGAAATAGCTCATGTGAGTTTTAGCGAGAGGAAGGGATTAACAATGAAAGCTTCCATGCATGAATCTTCAATAATAGTTGACTTTGGACAACTGGCCTGATACACAATAGCCTGATAGATATAGATTCTGTAGAACAATGAGAGCTAATTATAATGGGCATATTTTTGATTTTACTTTGCCCTTTAAAAAAAAGCATTTCTATTTTTGAGAGCAAAACATACTGTAACTGTGATATGACATCACCATGGTGTGAAACAGGAAATTTTAAAAGTAAACAATTGGATTTGTAGAATTTCAGTCAAAACCGACAAACAAAGGAAATCTATGGACTGCAGAAAGGGGCTACAAATTGCTTTCCCTTGCTAAAATCATTCATGAAGTGTAGTCATATTTTCAAGTTAGGAAGAGGACAGGTATTCATGACTTATTAACACAACTGAGCCCAAAATTTCTGGTGTTAGGTGAGACATTTGTTAAGTGAGTTTTGCCCTATTTTAGGAGCTTTCTTGCCATAGTTGTTAAGTGAATCACTGCAGTTGTTAAGTTAGTATCACAGTTGTTAAAAGAATCTGGCTTCCCCACTGACTTTGCTTGTCAGAAGGTCTCAAAAGTGATCACATGGGACACAGCCATGGTCATAAGTATGAACCAGTTGCCAAACATCTGAATTTTGATCACATGAGCATGGGGATGTTAGGTGTGAAAAATGGCCATAAGTCACTTTTTTCCAGTGTTGTTGTAACTTTGAACAGTCTCTAAATGAACTGTTGTAAGTGGAGGACTACCTGTTTGGGATTAATTGTCATTCTTATAACAGTTACACGTGTGGAGAATGTAAGAACTGATTTCTCTCACAAACAAAGAGAAGCTAGCGCACAGCTGTTTCAGGCAATTTAGATTAAGTTTATTATTGGCTTATATTATTCCTTGAATTCAATGGATCACGTCTCACATTGTGTCTGAACAATGACTTCTTGAATGGGCAATTGTGCATCCTAAAATGCCACAGAACGTACAAGGAGAAACACAGTATATCTTCTTCCAAGAAACAGCTGCCCTACAGCCTTTTTCATTACTGTAAAAAAGTTGAAATACAATTTTTGTAGGCTCCTGTGTATCACAGGCTATCTATCCATATCAGGGGTGGGTTCCTGCCAGTTCTAACCTCTTTTATAGAAGAGTTTCCACAAATCTACAGTGCTGTTTATAACCGGTTCCAGCTCCCTCCCCCCACCTGTCCACAAATCATCAAGATGAAGAGTGAGAAGAGAAATTCTGGGAGTTGAAGTCCTCAAGTCTTAAAGTTGTCAAGTTTGAACACCCCTGGGTTTTTTTCTAAAGGGTTAGGGGTGCAAGGGTCTTGTAACTTGACAACTTTAAGACTTGTGTGCTTCAAATGCCAGAGTTTCTGAGCCAACATTTTGGTTGCTAAGCAAGAGCGTTGTTAAGTGAGTTTCACCACATTTTACAAGTTGGCCACGCCCACCCAGTCACATGACTGGCAAGCCACTCCCACCCGGTGACATGGCTGGCAAGCCACTCCTACCCGGTGACATGGCTGGCAAGCCACTCCCACAAAGCAGGCCACACCTACAGAAGAGGTTCTAAAAAAAATTGAAACCCACCACTGATCCATATATTAGGGTTGTGAAAGTTAGAATTGCTGAAATTAACCCATATGTACTGTAGAACAAAAGACTCAAACTCTTAAGTAGGCTTGTTTTCTATGCCTCATTGACAAGTCAATTCAGTTGTTTAACTTTTTTGGCCCTTCTTTCATAATTGTGAAGTGTTTCTTCATACGCTTCCCTAAATCATGTTGAACTGAGCTTAAAAATTAAGTGAATTTTCAATCAATCAATCAGTAGTCCCTGATTTACTTTGATACCAGTTGTGCAGAAGAGAGTTGCTTACATGCTTTCTTGATGCTCTTGCTTTGCAGAAAAAACAGAAGTATACCGAGTATATTGTAAGATGTATATTTTCCTTCTTTTTTTTTTTTTGCAAGCTACCAAAGGATTTTACTTGGCATGACAGCTACTCAAATCCTTCTTCAGCTTAAGCAGCTGAAAAACTCATAAAAACTGTATAAGTTAGGAGAATTGTGAGCAAAAATTCCTATTATTTGATGTTTAGGAAATTGAAACTAATTCTATGGAGTGCGGGAGGATGTTGGGAGGAGAATAGGCCTGTAATGTTTAGCATTCTCTCTCTTCTCTGTCTGTACTTTGCCTTCCTAGAACACAAGCAGCAAATAACATGGGCTATTAGCCCACAGCACTTTATGCTGACAGCCAAACTCAATACCAGCTTTTATCCTCACTTAGCAGTTTGCTCAAAGATACACAGTCACTCACACAAGCAGAACGCAATCTTCATCTGAAATATTTGTAAGGTCCTGGGGAAATTGGGGTATTGTGGTGATCAAAAGGGGTGTCTCTAGAAAGAAAACTTGTCTTAAGCTTTCCTTGTCCCCTTTGCTTATATTTAGTACTTGTCCTTTTTGCTGAGTTGGTTGTGAGTTAACTATCCTGTTCCACAAAGTTTCCTACTTGTTTATCTAAGACTTACATAATTGAAATAGTCCAATTTAGATCAAAATTTAGCAACTGTGGTTAAAATGTTTGTAATTAAAAAACTTTACTGGTCAAGTCAGAATTAGAAATCTGCCAATTGATTTGGACTAACTTCTATCCATCTTTAGTTTAAAGAATCCTAGTCTCTGTCTTTCTCTTTTAAGTTCTTGTGATTAGGTGGGAAAGATGGCTTTGGAGGAAATAAAAATTAGCAGTGTTCCCAAAAGCTAATTGGAAATTATTTGGTTATGTGATGTCCATGATCATTAATGAAACTATAGCTGGCCTTTCCTGCACAGTATTATCCTGACTCCTGGACTCCTTTATTTTTTGTTACATTTCTTTTGACTTATAAAATGTAAAACTGCATAGCATTCTGCATAGCAAAGTGCCAATTTCCACTAATATTTATGGAGAAGAACATACCTGGCTCTCAGACCGATCTCACAGTCCATTCTGCAAATAAACCCAAAGGGTGAATGTACCCTAGTGCTTTTTTGGAGCATCTCCCTCCAAGCAAATTAAGAAGGCCATTTCTTTTCTTTCTTTGTCATTTCCCCTTCAGTCAGATAGAGCAAATGAAAAGGAAGCCAGAGCAAGGGGAGATGTCAGGAGAGTCAGGATGCTTCATATTGTATACTATGCACTGGACACATATTTGTACCGAGCATGAAGCTTCAGTACAAAAGAAAAGGCATAGAATGACTAAATGACAGGATTCGGTTTTGTTGTAATACAGGTAAAGACTTTCAGGAATCATCTGCAGAGATGAAGATAGATAGATGAAGATAGATAAAACCATCACAACTGGATGTTTAAATCAAAGGGATCGGTAAATACATTGGGAAAAAAGCTTGCTATTGCTGATCTGATCTGATCCACTTGAAAAGCATGCAATTAGCTGTTTCCTCACTGTCTATGGGTACATCCTAAAGCAGAACCTTCAGTTGCTTTGCTTTTAACATGAGAATGGAAGAAAGTCTTCTTTCCTCTGGAGGCAAGTCAGAGGCATTCTGATCATTGTTAAGTGCTCAGAATTGGCTCTCTATAAATAACATATTATTCCCTGCCCCCTGCACTCGTTACTAGTCTCATGTGATTAATGTACAAGACCACCCTACTTAGTATCTAAGATTGATTTTAGTAATTGGCTTCTTTGAGTGGGCAGGTGCATTTTTAGCAGGTTAGAATCTGAGCATCCCATGCTGTGCATATGAGTGCTGATAAAATGCAGTTTTTGACTCCTGCCAGTAACATACATGGAGGTGCCACAGTTTCACAGAAAATCAGCTGGGGAGAAGCTTGCAACAGCACAGTATAATAAAGCAAGTAGCTGCTTGGAAATTACTGCAATTATAAGGACAACTAGCAAAAAATTAAGTTAAAGTTTCAGGAGTTGAAAACTGAATAATGTTAAATGTCCATGGGGACTATTTAAAATCTATATTGTTTTCATGGAATGGAAGCAACTAAATATTTGATACTTTTTCTATAGTTTATATTAGAAAGTGGGAAGATTCTACTTCTATATTTTATGATATTCATCTGCTTTGGGGTTAAAGTTCTTTGTTATTTTACAGTAAATTATCTTTTATCAGCTTTGACAGCACAATTGCATCCTGTTTTATACAAATAGTCCAGAACTATTTGAACATGCCTAAATATAGAACACCATGATTAATTAAATTGTTTTGTCAGTTCTCTTCCCCTACTCATTATTAAGAAGGCATGACTCTGAAAATTAGGGATGGATGACTTGCTCTATTCTGATCCTTGTCACTTTCATATATGTTCATTCATAACAGTTCTATCATATTTCTGCATTAAGCCTTGATTTAGGTTTTTACATATAGAATAAATTATATACTAAGTATATAATACTATATACTATCTCCTGGGGCTTCTAAATATATTGTCTACTTCATCTAATATTAAGATATCTAAGTTTCCTTATGATTTCTAATAGAATTCTGTCCATTAGGAAAACAATCCTTTGTATTAAGCTACAGAAGGAAGAGAAGTTTTAGATGATGAGGCATGCATGATCTGTTAGGATTCAACAGAGAATATTTTGAGTTGAAATTAAAATATAGTAGGAATTAATGGTGCAGAAGACAGTAAAATATAATTCAATTCTAAGATTTGAAGGTGGGAAGATTTGATTTGTACTCTGGATATAGCTAGTTGAAGGAGGAAGAGGAGGAGGAGGAGGAGGAGGAGGAGGAGGAAGAAGAAGAAGAAGAAGAAGAAGAAGAAGAAGAAGAAGAAGAAGAAGAAGAAGAAGAAGAAGAAGAAGAAGAAGAAGAAGAAGAAACTGCCCACCTTCAGGATGCAGAAAGGAATTTAACCCATCTAGACTTCTTCAAGTCTAGATGGCACAATGGCTCATTTCAAATGTATGTGTTCAAATTAATCCTGACCCAATTTTCTTCAAAGCTAGGGACTGCCATACTGATTGGTTCTTTATTTCATGTTTTGTCTGGAGAGCCAATCCTTTTCTTTAACCATAACACTTTATCTGTATGTTTCCTTGTTGTTAAAGATTCTTTTAAGTTTGCCATTTTAAACAGATATATTTTGTGCCAAATTGTGCTTGGTATGCTATAATCTGACAGTCCTTGTCAGAAAGCCTAGTGACTAAAGATACCTGACTTGTCCTATGCTTTTCACTTAGGACAAAGGTGAAAGGGGCGATAGTGCTGCTGTCTGGCATTGCTCCTATATCTCAGGTTGGCAAATACCAACGGAAGGCAGTAACTGCTATATCACCCTGGCTTATCCTGCTTAGCTGGGGAGATCCATTGGCAAAGATTGATTATTTTTTTCTGGTCCAGCAGTCTTATTATAATAGCTTGCTGGCTTTATCAAGATGTGAAGATAAAGATCACATCAAGATGACTATTATTTATTCATTAGCTCTGCTGAATATGAATTCATGATGCATTCAATGTTTGGGATGCTCCCAAACTGAGCTTTACTGAATGAGAGATATTCTGTGGAAAGCAATGTGTGATTAGAAGAAAGAATTAGAGTAGAATTAGACTTCTGGAAAAAGAAAGAAAAAGGTTATATCTCCTGGGGCTTGAGTAGACTGTGAGGAGTCTGGCAATATCCACAAAGTTGTGTTGTACCACTAAAGAACAGATTAGGACTGCCCCTAAAGAGACTCAAAAGCTTAAAAGATGTGTTTGGGGAGGGGGGGGTGTTTGCAAGATCTGTGTAGCGAGAGAATTGTTGTGAGCTACTGTTTGAGATCCAGTACTTGATGATAATAGTCTTCTGGGACTGGGTCACGTATCATGTAGCAGTAAAAATGACAACAACAACATAACACTGTCGCCATGAGGAAGAAAGTGAAAGAGGACAAAAAATGAGGAAGTATTCTGCAACAGCTAAGGACTGATATGAAAAAGAGGAAAAGGTGAGAAGAAAAAGGAAGAAGTGCATCAGATAAAAGAGTAATGGATTGAGAATTTGCAAACTATATCAGCCATGGAGAAGGCTAAATAAATCTGATAGAAAAAAATTGAGCTCAGTCCAGTTTTGTCTTATCTGGATTTTAAATTTAGAGCAGGTATGTCCAACCTATGACCTCTACTTCAGGGAGATTATTCCTTTTAAAGAAAAGATCCTTGAATGAAAATCTTCCTTCCTTCCTTCCTTCTTTCCTTCCTTCCTTCCTTCCTTCCTTCCTTCCTTCCTTCCTTCCTTCCTTCCTCCCTCCCTCCCTCCCTCCCTCCCTCCCTCCCTCCCTTTCTCCCTTCCTTCCTTGCTGGTATGGAATTTCTGGGCAAACATTGCTTTGTCCCATGCCACACTAGCTGTATCATGCTGGTTACTCATTAGATCTGGCTTTCATCTCCGCATACAAAATTTAGTGTGAGAGACCTCCCCATCAGTCACTTTTCTTGGATATCATTTTCATAACTGGAGCTATCACATTCCTGTGAAAGGTTAAGCCAATTAAGGTGACTTGCTACTAATGATTGATGGTTGGAAAAAGTTTTCAAACAGCACTTAGTGAATTTTCCAGTGAGCTGGAGGGCAATTTTCTTGGGTATCTGGTTAACCTCTGAGACATTAACTGAATGGTCCTCCCCATGACCCCAAGAAGCCCTTTAATTTATCTATAAGGTCCAGAAAATGAAGCGATACTTGGAATGACATAGACAGAAAACAAGAAGCAAATATGACTAGTCACAATAGGTTCTCAAATTTAAGTGAAATGATAGAATTTTTAAAGCCAACTGCAATGTTTGGTAACCTTATGAGTGAAGGATGGACAGGAGAATCTACCACTTGAACTTGCTCCAAGTTGGAAACTGAATAGGTAAGATCCAGTGAGGTGACAAAACTATATGTTACTTAGGTATGTTTTGAATCTCTGGATCCCAAAATATTGGATAGGATTCTCTGCTTAATTAAAGCAGCATTTGAAGAAACAGAACTGGTTACCTTGCATTTGTATTACTGCAATTTACTGTAAATACGCCTGACCTTGAAGACTACATAGAAACGTAAATGCGGTAGATAGAAAATGCATCTGCTTGTGTATTTATTAGACAGTCGTAGTTACATAACACTGTAGTTACAGGAACTTCCCTGGAATGGTCTATTTCTAAGTGCAATTCAAAGTCTTAATTATTACCTATAAAATCCTATATAGCTCAAGGCTTGAATATTTTAAGAGACTGCTACCCAGAGTAAATTCTTACCTGCTCAAGGTAGCTGAATCTTCAGTGCCTGAAGAAGATCTATTTCTATCCTAAGCAGGTCTGCACAACTTGTATAAGGGAAATTGGTAATTAAAAATAATTTTGGACACCAAAGAATTAACTTGGTATGCTGGCCAGCTGTTTAGTGGCATCACTAGAGCTTGTGGCCTTGCTGAGGCATGGAAGGGATCAGTACATCTTTCAGTAGTTCGGTAGTGGTGAATTTGCTGAGGTTTTTTTAAAATGCCAGTGGCTCACACAATGTTGCATGGTGGCTGGGTTGTGCAGGCCTAATCTAGAGGCATGGCTCCCTGCTTTTGGAGCAGACTTTCTGCTGAAGCAAGAATGGCTCTTACTTTTATGGCCTTTCAGATAATATGTTGTTGTATATTGTTTTTATTACATTGTTTGCATTGTGTCTTGATTTTGTACATTACCTACAGTCTCAGAAGCAAGGTGGTTTATAAATAAATAACTATCAGAGAGTCCATCAAACTACCGAAATCTATTCTGCTTTGTCAATATCTGAAAGGAAAGTTGAAACACTGTTTGAAATTCTGCAAAACCATTGATCTCCAAATTGCCTTCTAATCTTTCCGAATGATTTGATTCAAAGGGATAATTTGATTGAATCTTATTCTAATCAAATCACTCTTGAAGCTTCGCACAGCTCTAACAGAAATACTTCACACAAAAGACGACATTATGAGAGATTAATTTCTCTTTTTCTGAATGTATTTATTATAACAATTTTTTTCCGCCTTTCTCTGTTATATTGAAGAACAACAGGGAAGGATTGAGGCTAGGATCAGAAGAGGTAATTAGGAATAAGAAATGAAGAACCTTGGATTTTGATTTTTAAAATAAACAGTCCTGAAATATATTTCTCCCAATATATGTATTTACATCAGTGTCCCAGTTTTTTAAGCAGAGAGCTGAAACAAAGTATATTGGACATAGAAAAGTTTGTGCATAGCCCAATTTTTCTCCACAGCTGATGCAGATCAGGATGTATACTGTCAAGTCTGATGGAACTCATAAACACTGAATTTTTTTGAAAAACCTTACAGAGGTCAGATACACTAAAAGCAGCTGAGAGGTGAAAACACAGACAAATTAGGAGAAATATAGCAGTAGTAGCTAGCTATCCTGAGTGGTTTATACTTTGATAACTGAAGAACAAAGCTTTAGGAAAATCACTCCAACTCTCTCAGAGGGAGAAAGAGAGAGGGAGGGAGGGAGGGGAGAGAGAGAGAGAGAGAGAATGAGAATGAGAATGAGAATGATTGATTAATAGTTACATTTGTCTTTTTTCCCTCTTCCACTCAATCTGGTCCAGTCTTGGAGACTACCAAGACTAATTCCTGTAGTTTCCTTGCAATTTTTTTTTTCATAAATGGTTTGTCATTGCCTCCTTTGTAGAGCTGAGAAAAATGAAGGTAATTCAAGCTGGCTTTATGCCTAAGGTAGAACTAAAACTCACAGTCTCCCAGTTTCTAGCCTGATACTTTTATCACTGCATCAAGTTGCTTTTTTTAAAGAGTTTTCTTATGTAAAGATAAAGTAAGCTAGTGAATTTCATCCAGTCTTCCTTTCAGAAACAACCTGACACTTACCTCCTAGCCTAGTAGGGAGAATATGACAATTCTTTAAATTTTAAACATCAATTTTTCAATCCAGTTCTTAATAAATGCAATAAAGTACCAGTCTAGACATAACAGTATATCAGGTGCAATACAGAGATTCATATTTAGAGATTCATATTTACTTCTTGTGAAATAGAGTGCTTTTTTTATAAAATAAGCACAGATGTGAATATTTAAATTCAGGAAGTTTTTGGGAGGATTTGTTCAAAAGTAACCCAGAAACTAAAGGAAGTATACTTTTACTTGAACACACATGAAACAAATACAAATCAGAAATATTTTAATTCATTGATTCCTTGTATATATAGACCATCATATTTGTCAAGAGAATAAAGCCTCTTATGAATAATGACCAGTTCTTACAACATACATATGGGGCTGCCCTTGAATATTTATTTGGAGGTTTCAGTAGGTACAACACTAGCTTTCTTTATGGTTATGATATATCAACATCTTCCCATGTAATACTGGTCCTACCTTTTCTGATCTGCATTAGATGGTACTTAGTTTCCAAGTGCAATTCAAACACTTGGTCATCAGGTTTAAAGAATAGGGTTTAAAGAATGAGATTGCTTTCCCCAGATTGAGTGGGATCAAGAAAAGAAGGCTTGCTAAGGGTCCTTTCCTTGAGACAATGTGTCTATAGGGACCCTAAGGTGACCCTTCTCAGTGATGATTTTTTCCTATAGGTTGTGATATCTGCTCCTTCTCCAGGGTACTTCTGTGGGATGATATTGTCATGTTAGATTGAAAGTGTTTAGGTGTTGGAATTTTTTAAACTTGCGATATTCTGTAAACTGCTCAGAGGCTATATTAGAAGCATAGCAAATTGAGTAAATAAATAAAATAAAAATTCTTGACCTAGGTTAAACCAAGTGGTTAGACTTGCAGAATAGCCCTATCTGTCTTCATCATGGAACACACTTTTGTTATAGTTGTCAGTGTTTTATTTCTCAATTATTGTTCAATATTGCCTCTCTATATTAGCATGTTTCTTGTGCCACAAGGAACCTTACATATTGTGCTGTGCTTGACAGTACATATTAAATTCCTCTTACTACAATAATTATGCTGCTCTTTGCAATTTGTAGGTGGTGAGCTTTAATTACCCACAATCAAAACACTGCTCTGTATCAGCAGTAGGAAATATTTTGCTATTGAGAACTGCAATCCATTGGAGATGACTATGTTTGAACTTGTAAAAAAAAATTAAGGTGCCACAGATTGTTCATACCTGATGTATTTGATATACTCCTTTGGATATATATTAAAGCATTTTCTGACAAAGTATCTCACAAGGTTTTGCACAAATGCAATAAATACATATAAAGGTCTTCTGGGTTGTACTCTTGTCTGTATGTACCAATATTGAGGTCAGACTGTGGCTTCCTGAATCCATTTCTTCTTTTTTGAAGATGGAATCTACATCAGGTATTTTCCAGTATCTGGAAAAGTTCCCAGGTGTTCCAGGATCTTTGAAAGAGGGTGTAATCCATTTGGTCTGGTGATTTGAACTCATTTAGGGTGGACAGGTGCTCACTTATCATTTTGTTCCCTATTTTTACTTGTGTTTCTAATCAGTTTTTTACGGTGCTGTTTTTGATAGGTTGGACTGTTTTTTCCCTTTGTATAAAGATGGATGCAAAAAGCAAGTTAAGTAGTCCTACTTTCTCTCTGTTGCTTGTCACCTTCTTGCCACTTTCTTCCACTAATGGACCAATTGTTTCCTTGACCTTTTTCTTGTTTTAACATGTTTAAAGAAGCTTTCTTGATTGATATATACGTATGTTGACATCAGAGGTGGCATTAAGCAGGTTCTGACCAATTCTGGACAATCAATAGTGGAAATATTGAGTAGTTCAGAGAATTGGTAAATATCACTTTTGATTGGCCCCACCCCCATCTATTCTCTGCCTCCCGAGTCCTAGTTGATTGGGAGACAATGGGAAGTTTGCAGTAACCTTCTCCTGGAGTAGGGAGGGAATGGAGATTTTATAGTATCCTTCCCCTGCCATGTCCCCCAAGCCATGCCACACTCACCAAACCATGCTACCAAGCCACGCCCACAGAACTGGTAGTAAAAAAAATGAATCCCACCACTGGAATTTACAACATGTGATCCATGTTGATAGACGATCTCACCCAGTGATATTATATAGACCTCACACAGTGGTATTATATAGATGTTAAGGAGAGGCAAGAGAATTAGGCACCCAGTAAACAAGGACCTTGTTAACACTCAGAGTTAATTAACTAACCACCATGACTCCCACTCCCAAATCTCAAAAGTGGTTCATAAAGATGCTCTGATCAATGATAGTAAAAGCTGCTGAGATGGAATCTGGTAAAAATTGTCAAGATCCCATGGATTCAAAGATGGCTTCTTGAGGAAAGAAAATAGCACAGAAACAGAAAACATTCTCTTTCTTGAAGAATGAATTTACCACCACATACATTCAGCCACACATCACCCTCAAAGGGGCCTGGAGTTCACATAATCTTAAGAAAACCTATAAATTAAAACATTATTATAAATAGACATGTGAATATTAAGACATTTTTGTCATTTGAGAATATTGAATGAATGAAAAAAGCACATATTGATATCTCTGCCTATTATATGGAGATAGAACATAGTGTTTAATGTTCTACTATCTGAGGGTTATCTATTTGGATTGGCCTTGGAATGCAGCATGGCAGAAACCTGTCTACGCAAACAAGCGAAGCCCCATCCCCAGTTTGCAGAAAAATCTCTCTCCATGGAACTGGTCCCTGGTGCCCAAAAGTTTCGGGGCTGCTGTTTTAAGACACTTCCGGTTACATTGCATTGTCCTAATCGCTGTCTAGTCTTCATCCTTCCATTTATTTATTTTTCCTAACATGAAGGCATTTGCTTTACTTTAGAATAGTATACCTTGAAATGATTTTGACAGGAATGTAATGATTGTTTATTGATAACTAAATGGAATGGCATTTTCATTTCAAAGTAAAGATGGCAAGGACTTCTCCAGATCATCATTTCAATTTAGTTTTTAGTTTTTAACTGAATAAGTGGAAGGAGGATTTCAAGCTTTCTTGTTCTCTTGATATGACCATCTTTTTACTGCAACTGGCTATACCAACAAGGTTATGATTTTGGCAAAAGAGGACAAATGAAGGACAAGTTCCATTGACTTAAATGTTCTTTATCCATGACACATTTTTCTCTGTGATTTTAGATGGTGGATGGGAGTAAAAGATTCAATCATTTAGGGAATGCTGTATAGGATACTTATTTATGATCTCAAATTGTAGGTATTATAGAAACTAATTGAATACAGAGAAATAAGCAATTATTTAAAAAAATGATTCACCAGTAGGTAAAATTTAGGGTTAAATGAGGAAACTATTTACTGACTGTTTAGGACATATTGTATTTGTACCTAAATATATAACCCTAAAGTGCTTACACGGATTTCTTCCTAATCCACAGCTTACAGGTAGGTTTAAGAACCACAAAGAACATATTTTTTCCAGGGCGGTTACATGCTCATTTTAAAGTATACTAGGATCCTGCCTTTGTGCTGATGACCCATTTCTTTATAGGCGGCTGGGAAATAACTCTGTTTCCAGGCTACCTTCTTCATTCATTCTCCCCATTCTTTGCCCTTCCATTGTAGTGTTACATTGTGCTGCCTCATTTGGGAGCCTAGTGTAGCTCACTGCAGTCCCAATGCTATTGCTGGTATTAAATAGATGTTACGTATTATTTGCCAACAGGAGGGCCCAGGCATACAAAGGAGTTTAAGAGCCATCTGCCTCTGTCTTTCACACACACTCTGTGCTTGTGTTCTGTGTGAGTGGGTGCGTGAGTGTGCATGAACATCCATACAGAAAAGAAATTGCTAATTAGAGCAAAAGAAAGAAAGAGTAGAGAACAGGAAGAAGGGATCTGGGAGTAATTCTGTCTCCATGCAAATCAATCAACCCCTTAAAGCAGTCAGGAGAATAATGGGGAACAAGCTTTTCCCAAAGAAATGAGAGTAGGTTATTTTGACAAAACAAGTGGAAAAGGTCTTTCCAATGTGAAAAACAGGCTCTCAAGGAGGAAAATAATCATCCTAAAAAGAGGGAAAGGATTTTTTTTTTAAAAGAAGATAGAGAAGGGAGCTTTTCTTACAAACTTCTACTGTTAAACTCATTCAATAGGTCCATTATGCAACTGACTGCATTAAAATGACTGTAAAGTATATCACTTTCACACATGTTTTATATTACTATGTGGATGTGGATACTTTTCCAATCCAATTGATTTCCTATTCCACCCCACCCCTGAAAATTCTTCATGCAAGATAAAATACTGAAGATCCAATAAGGTCAGAACTGTTAGAAACCCTAATAGATCAAATTTGCTGACTTAATTTCTAACTCTTCCCTCCTCCTCTACAGTTCCTGTAACTTTGTCATTGTCTCATAGTCTTTCATTTTCATAGGCCTGCATGTCTTCTGTAAAGTATATGATTTACTCGAGATAATTTTTCAGATATTGCATCTAAAACTGCACACTCACAAAACACCAGGAAAATAACTTCTATTGATGTCAGTCGAACTCGTTCCTAGTAGATAGGCATTGAATGAGATGAATGTAGATTCAACATTCATACATGTTAACTGTATTTGAAAGGTGAATAAAAGAAAACACTTGGCACATTTTATTTCTAGCGTTATTTCATAAAGATGAGCTCCAGTGTTTTTTTGCTTTTTCTTCCAGTATAATCATTGTTTTTTTTTATGTTGTCATTTCCATTTTTCCCTATACAATTCTAGAAAGGGAGGAATGTCCTGATTACTCAGACTTGTTTCTTTGGGTGGGGACATTGGTCTGTGTGTATGGGCAAGCATGGATTTAAGTACCATCTCTCTGATATCGTTTAAATCTTCTTATAATTGATTTGCTGATTTCTGCCACTGGGTGGAACAGTCATGCTTCTTTCAGATTGTTTGTCAAGTTTTAGTTAGATTTAGAGAGTAAATGATTTTGAAACATCATACTTCAGAAAAGAAAAAGAAACCTCAAATGTATTTTTTTAAATAAATGTTTCCTTAATGAACACAGCCATTAACACATGTAATAATTTCACAAGGAAAACAGTCAGGAAAAGCTAGTTACCATTTGTATTAATAAGAACCACATTTTAACATGGACCTTAATTGGACATTATTACATCAAATGTTTCATGAGTGATTTGAAGTCACCTTTCATCCCATCCCTGTAAAAGTGCACAATATACCTTGGAATATTTAAGTCCTGGCATTGCTGCTTGTATTATAAGACAATTGCAGGGAAACAATGTTTTTCCTATTGCTCTAAGAGCACAATAAAGTCAAGTGTTAGGGCTAAACATTTATTATATCCTATCACATGAAGATAAATAGTGAGGCAATTGCCAGGTTACTTTTACATTTTCAAGTACAGTCTTTTTGGAGAACTATCCTATATTTCCTTGCCACTCCAGCTCCCAGAAAATCACTGAAGCACTGTGGCTTCAACAAAGAATACCAATGTTGTTGTGTGTCACAGTGGAAAAGCTCATATTGAAATGTAACATCTGGGTCCCAAAGTAAACAAAAACAAATTTCCTTAACGAGATATCAAGTTTTAGGGACTTATTTTCCCTTTGACACTAGAAAGAGAATTGAGGTCCTGATCTTGGCTCACTTATTTTTCTGATTCCAGTGAATTCAACAAATGTGATGCTGTTAAGTTGGTATGCTAAGTCGGTAGAAGAAGAGTAAAACGTGGATTTCTAAAAAGTGTGCGTTACTGATTTGTGTTTTTTTGAAAGCAAACCATCTTTGAGTAACACAACACATTCTCATTTTCATTTCAAATATAAGAGCCAAGTTTTATCCCAGAGTGCATTCATGGCTGATAAGATATGTCATGGAGAATATATTCTAGGAATAGGCTTTCTTCACTTGCTTAACTCATATTACCTTTATCTAGAAAACAGCATGTTTAAATTGGATATTGTGTGAATGCATAATACATTAAATTTGTTGGTGTCTTACGGCAGATTTCCTTGTAATTTCCTTGCATCTCTGGTTTTTAACTTCTTCCTCTATCCCACTTTTTCTGGTATTGCAAAGTAGGTCATCATTGTGGATTATGATTTATCATATAAAGCAACAGTTGCCAAGGCTATGGATCCTCAGAAATATGATGGAATACAACTTCCACTCTCTCCAGCCATGATGTAATGATGAGAATTGTAATCTAATTCTTTTGAAGACATCCAGTTGGGAAAAATGACTCTACTAAATTTGTCTTTCTGTCTGTCTCTCTGTTGTCAAATAATGATATCTCTGACTGAATTCACGCTGCACAAATATAATTGTTTATGTCATGTCAATACACCTTGGTCCATATCCTCACTGATCTGACATGTATGCCTGTATTATTATTATAACATAATAATAATAATAGTTAATAATAATAATAGTTAATAATAATAATAATTCAGTAGCACAAATGATCCATTGGAATTTGTGCAAAAATTATAATATTAAAACAGCAACAAACTGGTGGGAACATCAGCCTGAAAAACTCACCGAAAATCAGATGGTCAAGATCTTGTGGGATTTCTGTATACAAACGGACAAAATACTGGCGCATAATACACCAGACATCACACTGGTTGAGAAAAATAAGGTCACAATCATAGACATCGCAATACCAGGTGATAGCAGGGTCGCTGAGAAGGAACATGAAAAAATCACAAAATACCAGGACTTAAAAATCGAAATTCTAGCTTAGCAAGGAGGAGCTAAGTTCAATGTAAAAATGTTATCAATTCTGTATTCTTTTTTCCAATATATTTTAGACTTTTTGTTTTTTGTTAAAGATTTATACTGTGTATAGGTTCTGGGAAGTCGGGAGAGGGAAGGCTTGGGGGGGGGGTTGGGAGGGAGGGTGGGAGGGAGGGATAAAAAAATTGAAATTCAACGACTATGGCACAAACCAGCAGTGGTAATTCCAGTGGTAATTGGCACACTGGGTGCTATTCCAAAAGCACTGGAATTACATTTAAAACAGTTAAAAATTGACAAAATCACCATCAGACAAATGCAAAAAGCCGCACTGCTTGGATCTGCACGCATATTACGAAAATGCGTCACGATGTCCTAGGCCCCTAGGTGGGGTCCAACTAGTAACCAATGCCAAATCCGGTGAAACAACTGGCCGCTGTGATACAATTGTATAATAATACTAATAGTAATAATAACAACATT
This sequence comes from Thamnophis elegans, assembly GCF_009769535.1. Taxonomy (NCBI): domain Eukaryota; kingdom Metazoa; phylum Chordata; class Lepidosauria; order Squamata; family Natricidae; genus Thamnophis; species Thamnophis elegans. The sequence goes on along the minus strand of NC_045550.1, from coordinate 31,644,797 downwards.
ATTATAACAATGGAAGTTGAGTGTTCAATGTCCAGTATAATTAATATTTGCTCTTACTCTTCCTACATTCTAGGAGTACATTAAAAACATTGAACGTTGAAAAAAACACTTTTGAAGTCAAGACTAAGCCTGTGTGAAGATCAAGGCATTTGTGTGTATGTGTGCATGTGTATGTGCACATGCGCGTGCCTGTTGGGTAGTTACTCTTAGCAGTTGAAGGTGAAAACAGAAAGAGAGAATGGATGCTTTTATTCAAAGCATGAAGAGGACTATAAAGCAACCAGTCATAAAGAAAATAGCTGTTTGCATAGAAAAGATGCTCTAATATTGGTTCGTTTGATCATAAACATGACTGCTGCTTCACAAATAAAATCAACAGTCAGTCTTTGCACTGCAAAATAGTCTCAAATGTGTTATGTTGCTTTTGCAAAATTTAATTTGTCTCTGCAAGCCAAAAGAATGAGCTGAAAGGTTGACTTTGCTGTCCCTTTCATTGCTCTTCTAGATGGAGCAGAATACTGCGGGGGCTTTTCTCTTGTTTTAATGAGAACATGTTTGAATGTCATATTGATTTTTAACTTTAAAGAAGCTTCTATTGATCCCCCTGCCCCGCCCTGGGAGTTTTCATAAGCTTGTTTAAAAATAGTGCAATAAAGATGTTTCAGAACTGTTTACTTTGTTCCATTGAGTCAGGGTTGAATATAAACTTTTTTGGGGGTGGGGAGTGAATGGTTTAAGTGTTATGGGAAGTCTAATGCTTTTTGAATTGGAATTTGCTTCATGAAAAAAGTACAACAATCCAGTGCTTGTGATTTTTATCCCAGTATAAGCTTATCTGTGATCAGGGTCACTAGGAAAAAAATTGGATAACCCTCAAGTTGAAGTCCATTCTCGACCATGGAGGCTAATTGTATGTCTTTGGGTCAACCACTCTTTCTCAGTTCAACCCATTTCCCAGTTTATGGGGAAATGCTATGATATCATAGTGAGTTCTGAGGGAATTAAAGTAAATACTTTAATTTAGCTTCAAGTCTTGGAGTCTTCTTTTGTTGGGAATGTTACTTGGAACCCTGACACCTTAAGGGGTTATTTCCATTTTCAGTTTGTTTTCATTTTTATTTTGGAATGGTACCTGATGACTTTTTTTTATAGAAACAATGAAAAAAATATGCTAAAGTGGAAGTCCTAGTTATATTTCTTATAAGTTATAGGTAAAACTCCTTTGAGATGGATTTGACTGCTAGTTACTTCATGGAAATGTTCATGCACAGCAGTACAGTAGTAGTACTGAACTACCTTCTTTCATGTTTTTTAATATTTCACAGTCTAACACAGGGATGTCAAACTCGATTTCATTGAGGGCCGCATCAGGGTTGTGTGTGACCTTGAAGGCACATGGTGGCCATGGCCAGCTTGACATCACTCATGTCAGGGGTGCCTGTGATGGCCTGAGTGCTCTGCCAAAGAAAACAGACTCTCAATCTCTGTTTTTGGCTGGGACGGCCTCCTGCTATCCTCTGCCAGTGAAAATGGAGGTCAGCAGGGCCTTCTCGAGCTCCGTTTTCATTTGCAGAGGGTTGCACGAGGCCACCTCAGCTGAAAACAGAGATTGGGAGTCTTTTTCATTAGCAGAGGCAATGCGGGGCAGTCCTTTGCTGTTTCCAGGGCAGCCCCATGGCCCAGATCTAAGCATCCTGTGGGCCGGATCCAGCCCAAGGTCTTTGAGTTTGACACCCCGGGTCTAACATATAAACCTAGGATTTTTTTTGTCAGTCTTTGATCCATGTGCTAACCAGGTATGATGTTATTTTTGTAAATTCTGTTATTTAGTCACATATGTCTTAATTTGACTGAAATTAGGACATAAAAGCCCAATGATGAAAATTATCAATAAATGTATAATTTTAGACTTATAGACTTTTTCATTTTTAGCATGGAAAAACAATTAATTTTCTGATGAAATGGAAGACAAAAGCATTTTGTTTTTTATTTTCAAAAAAGGGCTAAGGGGACAAAATGCTAAATTTAATATCAATTCATGATGAAGCATAAAGGAAATTGCTCTTGCTTTCTTTGAAGTAAGTTCATTCTTTGCCTTATTCCAAGCGCAAAATTAAACAAGTCCTATTTAATTCTTTTACATATGTTTCTAGGCAAATAGGCACACCTTTGTAGTCATCTGGAATAATTCCTCTATGCATATTCATTTACAAATATGTAGCATTTATGCATCAGTAAGAGAGCATAGATCTGCAGTCTCAGCTACAGAGCAAAGGTATAGTCACTTATTTTTACTTCATAAAAAAATGGAATATGTGAATTAATGCCTTCAATTATTTAGAAAAATTAGATATAAACATTTTATATAAATAAAAATGAGATTGTGTAACCCCAACTCTTTAGGAAGGACATATTCAATGATTCTCTCTCTCTCTCTCTTTCTCTCTCTCTCTCTTTCTCTCTCTCTCCTTCCCTCCCTCTGTTTCCCTCTCCCTCTCTCCTTCTTTCCCTCTCCCTCTCTCCCTTCCTTTTCTGTCTGTCTGTCTGTCTGTCTGTATGTATGTATGTATGTATTTATGTGTGATATAGTATTTCTGTGAAATACTCTGGCACAGACTGATGGGCTGGGAAAATAACACTATTTACTGTAAGTGCTACCCTTTTTCCTTAGTGTAATTTTTCTCCTCTTCTTCCTTTTTTATTTTGTTGACTGAAATTTGTGGCCTATCAAATGAAAGTGTATAAGGAAATCCAAAATATTGAATAACTTTGGGACAGTAACTGAACTGGTTAATTTTACTGCCTTGAATGAATCTGTCTGATATCATGAAGCAATCATACCTTTGAAAAAGTCCCTATATATGTACACTTTAGGGTAAATGTCGCATTGTCAATTTTTAAAGAAATCGGTTCTTGCCACTAAACTGACATCACTATCCAGTTATGGCCTCACACTTTCAATCTGCATGAGGATTTTTTGTACTTAGTGGAACAAAATCCGACTAGGATAAGTATATATACAGGTGCTGCATATATCTTTAGATGTCTTGAACAATCATAGGTGATGCTGTTATAGATGAACATAGTGCTCTATGCAACAGTATCTAGCTTCTCTCCCTAGCATCCACATGTTGATTGGAAAAGGCATGTCTGAAATAGCTGTACAATCTATCTTTCCCAAGCTTGGGGCCTCCAGATGTATTGGGCTTTTATTCCCAGAATGCTCCTTAGTGGGTATGCTTATATGGTAATCGTGGCAGTTAAAGTTTATATCTTGGCAGAGCAGGAAGTATATTTGGAAAATACTAGTCATATAAGACCATGCATTGTTACTACTTAATCAGTCTTTCAGTATTGAAAAAGCCTGCTTTTGCAAAGTCTACATCGGAGGTTGGGAAAAGTGGGCAGGAACTTTCCAGGAAAAGCTCTTCTCTATTTATAATTATATTTAAAATGTACAGTAGTCATTGCCCAGCAAATTATATCCGTAGAGTTCTATACTTGAAATAAAGATTTTACAGGGTCATACCTGCTTCCTTCCTCCACCCAAGGTTTTTTCTTATGCTTTTACTTCTGGATTTTTTCTATCACAAATGTAGCATCTTTATCAAGCTGACTTTGCTGATCTCTGACCTTCTCTCAAAAACTACACTCCTTCCAATTAGCCAGTTGGCTAGTAGATCCCACTTTTGGATGCTACTTTCTCCTGCTGAACAATTAATGTTTCTTCTTTTTTATATGTGTACAGCTGCAAATTGTTTTAATTAGACATGAACCTTCTTGGTGTCTATATAACATTGATTTTGGCTCCTAATGGAAAATAACTTGGAGACCATTGCAGCATCCCAAGTCCAGGAAACTCACCCTACAATAGACTGACAAAGGGTCTGGATTTGACTAAATGAAATACTAGTCCCAATTCCTATACCAGTCTGGAACATCCATGTGTTTATTTTTAATCTCCTTTTTAGCATCATATCTATTTCTGTACTGTTATTGTCATGTTTTTATTATGTCTCTGTATTTTCAATCCATTCACTTCCAAAGTTTCATTTTAAAATCTTTTTAACCAGGTAGATAGCCCCTTTCTAGCTTAAGTGCAGAATATTATTCTGATTCATGGCTGCAAATAAATAAAGTACAAATAAATAAATGCTACATCACTGTTCTGGGTCTGAACTGCTTCCCCTTAGCAACAGCGTCCAGTGTTCAGCTATCATTTATAATTTGTTTAGCACCAAACACATTGCAAACTGAAGCCAGCATATTTTTAGGTCGCCTGTGGTTACAGTCTTTTTTGTCTTAATTGGATATGTGGGAAGGCTAAAGACTACATATTTGCTATAGTATCTATTCCATTATTCTATTCAGAATGCACCTTTTGCAAATAGTAACAGCTGCAATCTCATGTATCTGTGGGGAGATAATCCAAATGCCTCACCATGTGAATCCTGCAATGCTTTTAGTTAGGATATTTATTTGCTTCAATGATTCTTTTATGCACATTTTTACATGTTTAATACAGTACTTTTCTGATATGCTTTTCTGATATTGCTGTACCATATGAGCTAACCAGTTTCAAAGGCACAGAGGATACCGTATTTATCGGCGTATAACACGCAGTTTTAAAACTAAAATTGCAAGCTTAAACCCTGCCTGCGTGTTATACGCCGATACTCCGGGTGGCAGAAGCCCGGGACCCAGTCAAATTCGCTGCGCAAGGTGAAACGGCCGGCAGCAGCCCTGCTCTCCTGCTGCGGCTTCTGTTTCAATAGGGAAGAAAACTTCCTTTCGCTTCCCGGGCTTCTTCCGCCCGGCAGAAGCCCCGGGACCCAGTCAAATTCGGGAAGCGAAAGGAAGTTTTCTTCCCTACTGAAACAGAAGCCGCAGCAGGAGAGCGAGGCCAGCGTCCGTTTCAGTCGCTTCCCTTCTCCGTCTTGATTGCTGGAAGCAGTAACAAACGGCGCGTCCGCTCCGCATCGCCCTGACAACCACCCCAGCCGGCGGCTGCCAGGCCTCGCTGGAGTCAATTGCAAAGCTGCGTTCAGCGCTTTGAGGACCTGAGGCATCTTGGGAAATGTAGTTCCCTATCAGAAAGAATGGAGTAGCTGCGAATTTGTAACAACATAATATAACTTGGTGCTTCGCAGGTTACGAAAATCTCGTTTGATTTGCACACTGTTTTTTAAAAGTTAGATAAAGAAATTATGCTGTGAAAGCGACTAGATAGCCCCCCTCCCCTTCCTGTGTGTGAGAAAGGGAAGGAGAGGAAGGAAGGAGGGAGGGGGGAGGAAAGAAGAAGGGAGGGGGGGAGAAGATGGAAGGAGAAAAGATGGATGGAAGGAGAAAGAATGGAAGGAGAAGGAGGAAGATGGAAGAAGAAAGGAAGAAAAAGAAGAAGGGAGGGAGAAGGAAGGAGGTAGGAAGAAAAGGGGAAGAGAGGGAAAGAGCAGAAAGACAAAGAGGATGAAGTTGATAGGCAAGAGGAAGGGGGAAGGAAGGGAAAAAAGAGGGAGAGAGTGAAGATGAGGAAGAGGTTTTTGGTTTTCCAAAAAGCAGTGATTCTGATTAAGTTTTTTTGCTCAAAGAGGTGTTTTTTCATTTCATATTTGCCTTTTAAGAGGAGTTAATGTTATAATTCATGTTCTAATGTTATAAATTTTAATCCAACATTAAGTTCCGAGCTTCCAAGTCATTTATTTTTAATGAAAAAAAATTTTACTCAAATTTTTGTGTTAAAATGGGGGGTGCGTGTTATACGCCGGTGCGTGTTATACGCCGATAAATACGGTAAATACTTTCCAGAGATGAGAGCACCAAGAAATAAGCAATATGATTGCAGACATTGTAGGCTTGACCATTTGAAATAATGAACTTCTTGGTGTTCTGTTTTTGGCTTTTAATAATTATTGAAATTTAAATTGATGTTCCAGCTTCATTTATGTCTGAAATAAAAATTCCAACATTTCTAGCTGTGCTAAAGTAACAAAGTGAATGGAAGTGAACCTGTGCCTCATAATGCGCTTTGCTACTGCAGATAAAAATTCCAGATAGTATTGCTAAGATAGGGGTGTCAAACTCGATTTGAGGGCTGCATCAGGGTTGTGTTTGCCCTTAGGGGGGCAGGGGTGTGGCCTGAGTGACATCACTTGTATCGGGGGCGCCTGTGATGACCTCAGTGCTTTGCCAGCGAAAATGGTTGCATTTTCGGCTGTGACCATCCCAGGCTCCATTTTCACTGGCAGAGGCACAGTGGGCCAGTCCTTTGCTGTTTCCGGGGCACCCCGCAAGCCAGATCTGAGCACCCCACAGGTCAGGTCCAGCCCCCAGGCCTTGAGTTTGCCACCACTGTGACACCACTAAGACATTCAGATTTTGATGCAGTTACAGGCTATGATTCGACTACAAACTCATGTTCTAACTGTATTATTTCCATTATACCAATTTTTGATTATGGGAAGAAAAGCCATAGATCTTTGAAGTTTAGGCCTAGTATCTGTTTGCATGAAAAAAAAAATCTGAAGGATACATTATGGGGCAATCTGTAAATTCTATTTTAAGACACATTGAAGGCTTTATTCTGCTTTTACCAAACAGTATTTGAGCATTAAAGCAAAACAGTTTTTGATGGTGGATGGGTAGCATTTGTTCTTGTTGCTTGTCTTTAGTTGGTCTTCCATACCTTAGAGAACCCCACTATGGATTAATTGATTTGTCATCTTCATAATTTCCTCTGTGTTACCTATAGGAAATATGCTCCTATGCTGACTATCTACTTATATAATGAGAAGCGTTCAGATTACTTTATATGATTGATAACTGTGTGACTTATCATTCTTACTGAGGCGGAGATATGTCTATTTATTTCATCTATGACTTTCTACAAGTTACTGATCTACAACTCTTAGTGTACCATAACATGCTGACTATGAGGTTGAAAATGATAGCTCAGTAACATTTGTAAGGCTAAGGATTTCTTATTTCTTAGAGTATTGAGTAATGACTGACCCTAACTTGTAGAAATTACATTATGGGAAGAAGAGAAATGACAGTAATTGCACTTGGGAGAGGGAGTTCGCTTGCTGATCACACAGAAAACCTACAGCATGATAGTCTCCCAAAGCAATCTTCCTATCGCAAAATTGAAAAGACAAAATAAATCTCACTAATTACACTGCATTCTTTGTCTTTAAGGAAAGCTCGACGAGCCATGAAAAAAAAATCTGAGTCTTTACCTGGGGAATTAAATTTTTGTGTGCAAAGTATAATTAGTGTCTTCTCTATAAGGGAACATTACTTTTGTCTTTGGCTATAAAATGAGAAGACTAAAACAAGGAATCTACTTATCTGGTGGGTTGTCCACAAGTCTCTTGATTGTATATTAAGAGTCAATTAAACAGAAATCTGTAGAATTGGGAATAAACCTATTATACATGGAACATGGAAACTTGTGCTTGCAAAATGTTATAATGTAAGCTAGTTACAATGTTTTTGAGAAATATATATTTAACAGTCAGTGATGGCAAGATTGTTTCCAGGGCCTTTCTTTAAACTATATTTCTAACAATGGGTATAATGATACAGGATATCTTTGTTAACGTATGATTATTTATTGGTTTCATATGTTCTTGATCTCAGTAACTAGGTGTAATTTCTTGTTTATGATTATGTCTTTCCTTTTAAGTTTTTAAAAATAAAATTTTATTAAATTTTAAAAACATGAATAAAAAGTAAACAAGCAAAAAGTTGAAAAGAAATCAAACAAAAACCAAGATACCAGCATTCTGAGTAACACATCCACCAAATGCAGAACTCCGAGGCTGGTAGGTTCCCTGAAAAACATGTTTATTGGATGCATCATATTGGCACAGCTAGTGAAAATCAACTCAAAAACTTCCCGCGGTTTCCCCCTAATTAAAAGAAAATATTTCCCTCCCCAGGTGTCACCAGTCACATTGTCCAATTAAAGAAGGGAAGCTGCTTGGTCACTCCTCTCCTCCTTCACTTGTCACTTGTTGGGATGACCTTGGTTCCCACAAGAAAACTTTTTTGTTTTTACTGGTAGCCGGTCTATCGATTTCCCCCTCCCCTCCCCCTTTCAAGGATCATGGTAACTATGAGGCAGGAAAAGATGGCTTCAGACAGATTCACTTCAAACTTGACAACAGATGCAAAGAAAAAAGAAAGAAAAAGGACTTCCAACTTTCTTTGGTATAGATATAAATACATGCAAATCTCACTCTAAAATTAACAATAGCTTACATTATTTCTATAATCACATATAATTCTAATCATCAGATCCCAAAATCAAAGTTTCATTTCTCTCAGTTATTTGCAAAAAGACCAAAAGTGTCTTTCAAGCAGAAATAGTCAAAATCTTTTCTTTAATAAAATTATGTCTTTCACCATCTCTACCAATTCCATCAATTTAACTATCAATTCCTCCAAAGTAGGTATTTGCAAGTCTTTCCACCTTTGTAAATATGAAAGTCTTGCATTCATTTCTAATCGAATGTCATCATGTTATAAAACAAATTTATACAAAATCTTTCAATCTGTTTATCCATTGTCCCTCAAAGAAAAAGTTCTGGTTTCAGTTATACATTAACCTTCAGAATCTTAATCAAAATATATGCTTCATCTCAATATTTTCTGACTTACATGTCTACCAAAGAAAAATTGTACTTTCAGATTGGCTGCATTTCCCACAAATATTTGAAATTCCATTACACATTTTTGACAATTTATCTTATGTCAACTACAGTGAAACATCATTTTATAAACATTTCTTTTAAGAATATAATTCAACATAGGTTTCAGTCTTTTCTTTCACATATTGATTCCATTGATTCAACATTATACCCATTTTCCCAATCACATCATGCCGTCTTTAACTTGGACTCTCCTATTTCCATTTTCAGTAAAAAATTTAAATATCTTAGTAATAAAATGGTCATCATTTGTACATCAAATTTAGTTGGGCATCAAATCCTTACCTTTTTCAAAGTCATAGTTCTTCTTAACTGTTCCCTGACTCTTTTCCTTAGCTGAGCATAGGGAAACCATTGACATATATAACCCTCCAATTCTAGATCTTGTCTTGTTTTCAACTTAAAATCTCCTTGCAATATTTCTACTTAAAACACAAGTCCACTATGGGCTTGTGGGACTACTGTGCGGTCTGGTGGGATTGACTACAGGGAGGTATCAAGTTTCCATCTTGTCAAAAGGTTTATCAGAATTCAATCTGATCAGTTTTGCTACAGGAAAGTTAGCCATCACAGAATACTGTGATCTGATGGAATAGCTTAAAGCATAGCTCAGAACGGATTGTTGTTGTTAGTTGCAAAGTTGTGTCTGACCCCATGGACAATGTTCTTCCACGTTTTCCTGTCCTCTACCATCCCTCAGATTCCATTTAAGCTCATGCCGACTGCTTCAGTGATTCCAGTGTATCTGTCCACCATGTGCCAGCCCAGTGAAGCGGTTGACGTGATGTGTCAGTGCCTGGAGGATGTTAGGGTCTGGATGGGGGTGAACAAGCTGGCTCTCAATCGTGACAAGACCGAGTGGCTTGTGTTTTTCCCTCCCACAAATTGGCCAGGTATTCCATCTCTCAGGCTGGGGGGTGAAATTATACGCCCCTCAGACAGGGTTCGCAATTTGGGAGTCCTCCTGGATCCACAGCTGACTTTAGATCACCATTTGTCAGCTGTGACCCGGGGGGCATTTGCCCAGGTTCGCCTGGTGCACCAATTGCATCCCTACCTGAACTGGGAGGCTCTTACAACAGTCACTCACACCCTTGTGACCTCAAGACTGGACTACTGCAATGCGCTCTACATGGAGCAGCCCTCGATGAGTGTTCGGAGACTTCAGCTTGTCCAGAATGCAGCTGCACAAGCGATCGTGGGTGCGCCTTGGTACACCCACGTTACACATATCCTCCGCGAGCTGCACTGGCTGCCTATTGGTCTCTGGATATGCTTCAAGGTGCTAGTCGTCACTTATAAAGCCCTACATGGTATTGGACCTGGGTACTTGAGAGACCGCCTTCTGCCAATCACCTCCCATAGACCCATTAGATCCCACAGATTAGGCCTTCTCCGAATTCCATCTGCCGGCCAATGCTGGCTGTCGACCACTTGGGGGAGGGCCTTCTCTGTGGCTGCTCCGGCCCTCTGGAACAATCTCCCCGTGGAGATTCGGACCCTCGCTACCCTTCAGGCTTTCCGTAAAGCCGTTAAGATCTGGCTGTCCCAGCAGGCCTGGGGCTGTTGAGTTCCACCCCTACTCGAATTGGTTGTGCTTGTTGTGACTTTTAAATTGTTTTGTATTGTTGTTCTGTTTTTGTTTTACTTTTTTGTATTTGTTCCCCTCCCTTCTGGTTTGTCAGCCGCCCTGAGTCCCTCCGGGAATAGGGTGGCATACAAGTCGAATAAACCACCATTAAACCAACCAACCATCTCCATCCAGCCTCCTCATTCTCTTCCTCTTTTGCCCTCAATCTTTCCCAGCATTAGGCTCTTTCCCAGTGAATCCTTCTTTCTCATTAGGTGGCCAAAGTATTTGAGTTTCATCTTCAGGATCTGGCCTTCTAAAGAGCACTCAGGGTTGATCTCCTCTAGAAATAACCGGTTTGATCATCTTGCAGTCCAAGGGACTCGCGGGAGTCTTCTCCAGCACTGGATTTCCAGCAGAATGGATTAGACTTCTTAAAACTGTTAGGAAATAAATGCTGTAAATAAATGCCTGAATGGTGAACATATGCAGGTGTCTATGAGAAGGATTTTTGCAATAGAAGAATTCATGATCTATATCACAGATACATTATTCCCCATATTTTTATATGGAATTACTCTCCATATATTTAACAGTTTCTCTTCCTTATGTAACATTAAAAAATATAATTCAGCTTTTGCAATTGGCAGTTTCAGGGAAACACACTCAACTATAAGTGTCTTTAGGCAACCCGGCAGCTCAAATTAAGCTGACACAGGTCACCAAATTGAGACAGGGTTGAGATAGAAAACAGACTAAGGCAAAGGCTATGAATGGAGCATGCAAGAGCTCATTTTTTTAAAAGAGGAATCCTTTTTCCTCTTTACAGTGCTTTGACAGTTGGCTGTAACACATAATTATATCAAAAAGACTTTAAAAACTAATTTATTTCAAAAATATATTCATAATTTCAAAGATTGACTTCAGTTCAATAAAGCTCAACATCAAAGTGAACAAACCCCAAAAGAAACAATCTGTATAATCCAAATTGTTGTGCTATTATGGAAGCATTTCAAATAGATTGTTTTGAAGCAAAGTAAAGCTCAGTAACTGTAGGTCTAGAAAGGGATTAAGGGGACAAGCTTGATACTCTATTTCCTATGCAATGAACACAAAGTCCTAGCCTGTGCTGATTATGTCAAGGTCCCCTATAGTAAATTGCCTGAGCAATCCTGGAGCTCAACTAGGCATCTGAGAACCATTTTCATTGAATTCATGGGAGGTTTATTGAAAATCTTCATTGCCAAACAATTATTTTTTAAACCATGTCTAAACTGTTCCAAATATAATCCCACTTGCTGATTCTGATTTTTTCTCTCTTAGAGATAAGAAAACCATTATGGTAGAAAAAAGAAAGTTCTCTCAACACCAATCAGCAACCAAATGTTGCTAGGGGAAGTTGATGGCTATTTGGCACGTTCTTTTTGCTCTTCCTTGCCCAATATTCTGAAGTTATGCCTACATATTTTCTTCTATTTCTTTCTCTTTTCTGGGCTAAATCCCAAACTCAATTCTTTGCTGGCTCTAACCCCCAGTTATT